>NC_133774.1:87010709-87070258 GCF_003597395.2 Chelonoidis abingdonii | reverse complement strand
GGGATCCCACTGTGGACGCGCTAAACCGATTTTATTAGATCTGTTTTGTAATATCGGTTTAAGCTAATTCGAAATAATCGTGCAGTGTAGACGTACCCCAAGTGTTTCTTATCTTAGTACCTGATACTGCCAAAAGCTTTGGTTTTGAATTCCTCCTCCCCCCGACTCCCAAAGTCTGACATACCCAGGGGACACTAACAGAGAAAGCTTAATACAGCATTATCGGCAGGCTTGTTCAATTTACTTCTTTACAGAAAGCCTCACTCTAACTCTGACCGACAATTAGGATAGATAATTTCTTTCAGAGAAACAAGTCAGCATTACTCCATGAAGCCAGCACAGTGGTGCTCAATGTGTCAGCCAGCAGGATATGTTGAACAGCAGGGCAGTTCAACTCTCTCAGAGATCGAATGTGTCATCTCTTGTGACGCATACTTCCTGTGAAACCCACTGTATCTCAGAGTGTCTGGTAAGAAATGCTATGTGAACTCCACCAACACACGAGTGGTGGTGCCAAACAAATAAAAAAAAAAGCCAAATGCTTGTCGCTCTTGGACAATGAAAACATCTACGGAGTATTTTGCTAATGCTAAACACTGCAAAGTCTGCAATTTTTCAATGGCTATTTTACTAGATGGCTGGGGTGAATGGGAGAGGAAATGTCCTCAATTCTTTAGGGAAACTTTGGATAGCTATTTCTATTAATATTTTTGAGGAAGTCTTGACTCCTTCATTGACTAGGATCACATTCCCATAGCATGTTCCAACTTCTGCAAAAGCACTTTCTGTAGGCTTGTCTGGCACTACATCCAAGAAATGAAATAGCTCTGTTGGCTAGAATACAATATGTTTTTCATGCAAAGTCTTTAATAGACTCCATATTGTCTAAATACATATATCACCAAAGGGTTAGAGGAAAACTCTAATCCCTCTCTTGTTATCCCTCTTTACCTTTCAAGATATGAGATTGGTGTGGAAGCAGTTTAAATTATAAAAGGCTACTTCCTTACCATATGTCTCAGTGAAATTCACATTAAGTGCACAACAGATGCTGTAGCTTAGGTCAATTTCAGGCTGAGAAGAATGTTTCCTTTCCTCTACTCTTCATATCAGAAGAGCACAGTGTTGACAACATCAAATTAAATCTTGTTAAAAATCCACATTTGCAATTATTTTTATCAAATACTGTGGCCAGGTTTTCCAAGTGATCTCCAATGTGCAGGGCTTCACCTAAGACTCTTGTTGGTATCTAAAATCTGTCACCCAAAAACGGAGGTAACCAAACTCAGAGGCCATTTTGGAAAACTCATGCTTGCTGGGTTTGATATTCATCAGATTATGGAAAGGGAAGGAGAGTTGATGACAGCTGTCTGATCAGTTACGTAGCCTCACATACAAATTAAACAAGAAAGACAACATAATAGAGCCCTCCAGTATACGACATGAGAGAGTTCTGGGAGCATATGAGCAATCGCTGTACACTGGGTATTTTAAAGAGAAGAGGTCACATACACACACAAATCTATTGATCTATTCACCTACCACAAGTGTTACAATGGTCATGAACTTTCCATTAGGACAACGTGTGGGCAGCTGAGATTTTCACTGTCTTGCCTGAAGGGCAGAATCTGGCCTATTTATATACATTTTCTGATCAGCTTACACCGGACATCTCACACTGTTACTTACATCAGCTCTGAATTTGCTCTTAAATGGCCACATTCAGCTATCATTGCAGCTTATTTAAAGTCACTAGGCTGGCACTAGTGAAACAGTTTAATGTGGTTCTCTGTATTCGACTCTCACCTTCAGAAGACTGCACATTCACAAAGGGCTTGTGTGTGGTGAATAAGCCTTCACACCTTATGCTCTGGATAGTAATAATTTTCAGATTCCAGAGTAGTGCAATGTATGGTTATAACTGTGTATACCTCATCCCATACTACTTCACTCTCTGGGAATGGTGATGGAGTAATTACACATCCTTTTACTTTGTCATAAAATGTATTCTTATGACATTTCTCTAATACTATGGGGATAGGGAAGTGAGAACAGTGAAACAATAGCTACTGTTACTGCATTGTGTCTCTGAAATCCCATCGCAGGACTGGCCTGCCTTTCCAGACCAGGTTTTAATTGTCTGCCTGCCCCTAACTCCAGGCTGGTCATCTCTCCAACAATTCATTTCTGCATTCCTCTAGTTTTCTCAAAATCATATGTAATCTACCTCTGCATGCTGTGCAGTAGGATGGAGGGGAAGGCGGGAATAGAGTCAGCACACAAGAATCATAGAATCACAGAATATCAGAGTTGGAAGGGACCTCAGGAGGTCATCTAGTCCAACCCCCTGCTCAAAGCAGGACCAATACCAACTAAATCATCCCAGCCAGGGCTTTATCAAGCCTGACCTTAAAAACCTCTAAGGAAGGAGATTCCACCACCTCCCTAGGTAACCCATTCCAGTGCTTCACCACTCTCTTAGTGAAAAAGTTTTTCCAACCTAAACCTCCCCCACTGCAACTGGAGACCATAACTCCTTGTTCAGTCACCTGCTACCACTAACTCCTTCTTCCCTTTTTTACAGATGGGCACTACATTAGCCTTTTTCCAGCCATCTGGGACCTCCCCCAAGCACCATGAGTTCTCAAAGATAATGGCCAATGGCTCTGCAATCACATCCGCCAACTCCTTTAGCACCCTCAGGTGCAGTGCCTCCAGCCCCATGGACAGGTGCTCATCCAGCCTCCCCATATTTGTGCCTGCTCAGCAAAGTAAGATCACAATAGCAAACAATGTGACCATAAGAACAAATTGCCCAGAAAGGGCTGAGGAGGTGCTGGTGCTGTTGTTCTGTCCCATTTTGCACTGGCCCATGGAGCCTGACTTAAAGGAGCAATTTTCTCCAACCTTATGGATGATGCAGAGTGCACCTCATGCACACTAAGCAGACCTGGGAGAGATTGTGCTTTCTGAGGGCATGGAATAATTTTGAGATATAAGAAAGTGGCCAGGGTTATGGTGATGGCGTCAAACGTGAGAGATAATTGGGTGTGAGGGGGGATAAGGAGGGCTTGGGAAGAAAGATGAGTGCAGGGGTTTTTTATATTATGTTAAGTTTAAGCTAATGGCAAGACATCCAGGAGAGTAAATCAGAAGGAGGCTGAGATGTGGGATTAGATGGAGGGAGATGGAGTAGGAGTGAAAACGTAGATTTATGAGCTCTTGGCATAGATAGTGTAGTTACGGCCAAATGAGCAGATGAAGTCACTCAAAGACAGATTGTAAAGAGACCTCAGGCCTGAGCTCAGGACCCCATAGAAGACCTCCCCAAAACGATGCTAAAGAAATGGCCAGAAAGGTAAAAGGCAAACTAGGAAAACCAAAGAAGAAGATGAGGTATGTTGTGTTCAATTGGAGAGATGGATGTGCAAGCAATACAGTACTGGGTCTCACGATGAAGCTTCAGACTATCTCATTTAGAGCTCAATCCCTCTGAACGTCCAGAATATGTACTGTTTCTGTGTGTCTTGGTTTCCATTTATAGTTTCCTGAAAGAATTGTAGGTTTTGTTTAGAGGAAATACTACATTACTCTGTGTGAGTGGAATTTTCCAAAGCAATCAATGGCACTCCATTCTGCCTCAGTGGAGTCAGTAACAAAACTCTCATTGACTTGAATGAGAGCAGTTATGCAACAGAGTGACTTTGAAAATCCCTATACTTCTAGCTCATCATTTACCACAAGACAATTGAAATACACCGTCACTAAACATTTCAAACACAACACTCTCATAGGTAAGCTAATAACTAAAAGACCAGGGTTTGAACTCTGCCTGGGATGAATGACATGTTTGTATATAATTAGCTACTCCCCATTCATTGATTTCCTTAGTCTCCCTCACTGTTGATCTGTGATCTCTGAAGGCCTGATCCAAAGCCCATTGAAATCAGTGAAAAAACTCTGACTCATTTAAATGGGCTTTCAATCATGCCCTAAGTACACTAGTGTGATGCAAGCAGCTGGAAACATACGTAAACTGTTGCAGATTTTCAAACTTTCCAAGTTTACATATCAAGGAATCAAGTGATTTATTTCAGAAATTCACATAAACACTGAAATTTTACATGCTGTAGACACTTCATAAACACAAAGCAATGTAACGGCTCTCTGGGTACAATAATTCACCAGAAAAGAAGTCAAAATGCAACCACAGCTTCCGCTGAATTGCATTATCAAAGGGTATTATGATTCCATTCTTAAGCATTTCCCATGCTTATGGGAAAAGGCTCAATTAATAACTGAAAGCTTAAGTGTACTCTGTTTTTTGCCTAATCATGGTAGTACTGAAGCTTTTGTTTTGTTCTGAAAGCTTTTCTGAATACTTTTAATATTTTTATTTGTTCAATCCTTGCAAGATAATACTAAACTATTAATAAAGCTTTTGTGCCCAGCTTGTATGCAGCGTATCTGCAGACCACTCTGCTGGCGAGGTACTCATAGTTCCTAGCTTCTATGAAATTAGCTTACACCCCACACTATATACCATGACTCCTGTTGACTTTGATGTGAGTTGTGTGAAAATCAAAAGGCAAAATCTGGCCTTTAGAAAGATTCTCCTCACTCCCTCTTTAGTAGTTCATACCAACATACATTTTCTGTTAAGAAGAGCATGTTAAGAAGAGGCCCAGGTAGGGACCGTCAAATTGTGGAGGTGAATGCATGGTTACGCAGGTGGTGTTGGAGAGAGGGCTTTGGATTCTTTAACCGTGGGATGTTGTTCCAGGAAGAAGGATTGCTGGGAAGAGATGGGATCCACCTAACAAAGAGAAGGAAGAGCATCTTTGCAGGCAGGCTGGCTAACCTAATGAGGAGGGCTTTAAACTAGGTTCCTCAGGGGATGGTGACCTAAGCCCAGAGGTAAGTGGGGCAGTGGGATACTGGGAGGAAACACAAAGAGGAGGGTACAAGTTGGGAAGCCTCCTGATTCATACTGAGAAAGTAGGGCAATCGGCTAGTTATCTTAGATACATGTACATGAATGTAAGAAGCCTGGGAAACAAGCAAAAAGAATTGGAAGTCCTGGCACAATCAAAGAACTATGAAGTGATTGGAATAACAGAAACTTGGTGGGACAGTTCACATGACTGGAGCACTGTCATGGATGGATATAAACTATTCAGGAAGGACAGGTATGGGAAGAAAGATGGAGGAGTTGCATTGTATGTAAGAAAGCAGTATGATTGCTCAAAGCTCCAGTCTGAAACTGGAGAAAAGCCAGTTGAGAATTTTTGGGTTAAGTTTAGAGGTGAGATCAACAAAGGTGATGTTGTGGTGGGCGTGTGCTATAGACCACCAGATCAGAAGGATGAGGTAGATGAGGCTTTCTTCGAACAACTAACTGAAGTTTCCAGATCACAGGCCCTGGTTCTAATGGGGGACTTCAATCACCCTGACATCTGCTGGGAGAGCAATACAGCAATGCACAGACAATCCAGGAAGTTTTTGGAGAGTGTTGGGGACAACTTCCTGGTACAAATGCTAGAAGAACTGACTAGGGGCCATGCTCCTCTTGACCTGCTAACAAACAGGGAAGAATTGGTAGGGGAAGTAGAAGTGGGTGGCAACCTAGGCAGCAGTGACCGTGAGATGGTTGAGTTCAGGGAAGGAGGAAAGGAGAGTAGCAAAATACAGACCTTGGACTTCAGAAAAGCAGACTTAGGGAACAGATGGGCAGGATCCCCTGGGAGGCTAATATGAGGGGTCAAGGAGTCCAGGAGATCTGGCTGTATTTTAAAGAAGCTTTATTGAGGGATCAGGAACAAACCATCCCAATGTACAGAAAGAATAGCAAATATGGCAGGCAACCAGCTTGGTTTAACAGTGAAATCTTCATTGAACTTAAACTCAAAAAGGACACTTACAAGAAATGGAAATCAGGAAGGCCAAGGCACAACTGGAGTTGCAGATAGCAAGCAATATGAAGGCTAATAGGAAAGGTTTCTACAGGTATGTTAGCAACAAGAAGAAGGTCAGGGGAAGTGCGGGACCCTTACTGAATGGGGGAGGCAACACAGTGACAGATAGTGCTTTTTGTGCCTTGGTCTTCACAGACAAGGTCAGCTCCCAGACTGCTACACTGAGCAATACAGTATGGAGAGGAGGTGAACAGATCTCAGTGGTGAAAGAACAGGTTAAGGACTATTTAGAAAAGCTAGACATGCACAATTCCATGGGTCCAGATCTAATGCATCCGAGGGTGCCGAGGGAGTTGGCTGATGTGATTGCAGAGCCATTGGCCATTATCTTTGAAAATTCGTGGTGATCTGTGGAGGTCTTGGATGATTGGAAAAAGGCAAAGACAGTGCCCATATTTTAAAAAGAGAAGAAAGAGAACCTGAGAAACTACAAACCGGTCAGCCTCACTTCAGTCCCCGGCAAAATCATGGAGCAGGTCCTCAAGGAATCCATTTTTAAGCACTTAGAGGAGAGGAAGGTGATCAAAAACAGTCAATATGGATTCACCAAGGGCAAGTCATGCCTGACCAACCTGATTGCCTTCTATGATGAGATAACTGGCTCTATGGATATGGGGAAAGCAGTGGATGTGATATATCTTGACTTTAGCAAAGCTTTTGCTACAGTCTCCCACAGTATTCTTGCCAGAAAGTTAAAAAAGTATGGATTGGATGAATGGACTATAAGGTGGATAGAAAGCTGGCTAGATTGTCAGATCAATGGGGTCAATGTCTAGCTGGCAGTTGGTATCAAGTGGAGTGCCCCAGGGGTCGGTCCTAGGACCAATTTTGTTCAACATTTTTACTAATGATCTGGATGATGGGATGAATTGCACCCTCAGTAAATTCGCAGATGACACTAAGCTAGGAGGAGAGGTAGATAAGCTGGAGGGTAGGGATAGGGTCCAGAGTGACCTAGACAAGTTGAAAAGAAATCTGATGAGGATAAGTGCAGAGTTCTGTACTTATGACTGAAGAATCCCATGCACCGCTACAGGCTGGGAACTGGCTGGCTAGGCAGCAGCTCTGCACAAAAGGACCTGAGGATTACGGTGGACGAGAAACTGGATGAGTCAGCAGTGTGCCCTTGTTGCCAAGAAGGCTAACGGCATTTTGGACTGTATTAGTAGGAGCATTGCCAGCAGATTATTCCCCTCTATTTGGAATTGTTGAGGCCATACCTGGAGTATTGCATCCAGTTTTGGTCCCCCCACTACAGAAAGTTGGAGAGAGTCCAGAGGAGGGCAACGAAAATGATCAAGGGGTTGGGGCAAATGACTTACAATGAGAAGCTGAGGGAACTGGGCTTGTTTAGTCTGCAGAGGAGAAGAGTAAGGGGGGATTTGATAGCAGCCTTCAACTACCTGAAGGGGGGTTCCAAAGAGGATGGAGTTCAGCTGTTCTCAGTGGTGGCAGATGACAGAACAAGGAGTAATGGTCTCAAGTTTCAGTGGGGGAGTCTAGGTTGGATATTAGGAAACATTTTCACTTGGAGGGTGGTGAAGCACTGGAATGGGTTACCTTGGGAGGTGGTGGAATCTCCATCCTTAGAGGTTTTTAAGGCCTGGCTTGCCAAAGCCCTGGATGGGATGATTTAGTTGGTGTTGGTCCTGCTTTGAGCAGGAGGCTGGACTAGATGATCTCCTGAGGTCTCTTCCAACCCTAATATTCTATGATCCTTTAAAGGGCATTTATTTTTTCAACTATTGTTGGGTACTCATCCTGGTTAATGGACAAAATATTGTACAGGTAAGGCCACAGAAAGTGTAACCATCCACAGTAAATGTTGTCCTTTCAGTGGTGCCACAAGCTTATGATAAATATACTGACATAAGATTATACTATTGGGTCACCTCTGTTATATACATAGATTCCAGAAAGTTATTTTTGAAGAGCTTCCAACAGACAATATCCAGCCAATAACAGATACATTCAAAAGTTTGTATATCCTACATGTAATTCTACATTTAAATAATATTAAAACAATTGTAGGATCTTATTAGGTTGAGAATTTCTCACCAAAGAGAGCCATGCTTAGAGATTTAGGCACAGATCCTCCAAGGTATTACGCTTCTAACTTCTACTGATTTCAGTGGAAGTTAAAATCATAAATACCTTTGAGGATCCTAGACATTAGCTCAGAATCTGGTGCCCTTCTAAAACTCTTCTTTGCGCTTTCCTGAACCTGTTGGCCACTACTCCAGTTCTTCCACATGGTGCTCTAATGTTGTATTAAACCATCAAGTTCCCCAGTTGCTACTTTGTTCTATTTATCAGGGTCCCTTAATATTTCCCAGTCTTTTCTTTGCCTGCAAATGTCCACTATTCTCTACAATCCATTCTTGTCCTTTCTCCATTCACTCTCTGTTTTCTCGACTGTTTTCCTGGCATTATCTGCTGCTCACCCTTTCATTCAGCTTTTATTCTCCATGGTTTTAAGTGACATAAACTGTGACCATATAGCTCATTGTTGTAATCAGGGTCCTATGGTTGCACCAGTTCTTATACAGAGGAGGCCAAGTGAGGTCTCTATAGAAAGGTTGTAGTTTGCTGGTTATGATTATGCTGTCTGTATGTGTGTATAATTTTTGTATCTGAAGTTATGAATATTGGCTATCTATTTGATTCTAAGTAGCCTCAGTGAAGCATTTGGTCAACTTCTTGAGAAAGGGCTATTCTCAGTAAGTGCCCAATCAAGAAACATTTAATTGATAATGGACTTTGGGAGATGTCAATCCACATCTGAGCTTTTCTGGGAATGTTCAAACTAACATGTAAATAATGGTGTTGGCCTGCAAAAAGCTGAATTATTCATAGACATGTGACTTGCCCAGGTAGCTACAGACTCCATCTTGTTGCTGTGATCTTGCACAGGAGAACAAAGGGGTTTCCGCCCACAATAGAGAGAATATAAACGGCCCTGGAAACCCCTCCATTTTGCCTTCAGCTAGCTTAGAAGATAGCCTGTCCACCCCAAAGAGATGCCTGAAAGGAACTGGAACAAAGGACAATAACTACAGGGGTGTGAATGACTGCTCGACCCAGACTAAGAAGGAGTCTAGTCTGTGAAAGAAGCTTATTGGAAAATCTCCGAGGGTGAGATTTACTTGCATTTAGATTCCTACTGTATTAGGCTTAGACTCGTGTGTTTTTGTTTTATTTTGCTTAGTAATTTATTTTGTTCTGTCTGTTATTAATTGGAACCACTTAAATCCTTCTTTTTATACTTAATAAAATCACTTTTTGCTTATTAATTGACCCAGAGCAAGTAATTAATTCCTGAGGGAGCAAACAGCTCTGCATATCTCTCTATCAGTGTTATAGAGGGTGAACAATTTATGAGTTTACCCTGTATAAACTTTATACAGAGTAAAACTGATTTATTTGGGGTTTGGACCCCACTGGGAACCGGGTATCTGGGTGCTAGAGACAGGAGCACTTCTTAAGCTGTTTTCAGTTAAGTCTGAAGCTTGTGAGGGATATGGTTCAGATCTGGGTCTGTGTTTGTAGCAGGCTAGTTTGTCTGGCTCAACAAGACAGGGTATTGAAGTCCCAAGCTACCAGGGAAAATGGGCTCAGAGATAGTCTCAGCACATCAAGTGGCAGTCCCAAGGGGGTTTCTGTGACCCAACCCGTCACAGATTCCTCTATCTAAGGAAATTTGAAAGGATCTGAGACTTTGGTACCCATAAGGATACTTTTGGCGAAACATCATTTGGCTTCAGGCTCATTCCACCCAGAAGACTTCATATGGAAGTGAAATGAAACACAAGATAAATATTGACTTTTATTAATATTGCCACTTCAGACTGAAATTCTAAATGAGGTGAGCGCTGAATCAAAGTAAAATAGAACCATACATGAAATGTAAATTAAACTTTGCCAAAATATGTGTGTAAGCAATTTCCATTCTGTTTGGGAACTTCAGCAACTCATGATTGAGAAAAATGTAATTTCTTACTTTTAGAAAGTATAGTAAGTAGTACACTGCAATCACTAATGTAATAATTCTTTGCACACTGATAATACCTTTCACCGGGGCTATCAACGCAATTCACAAACAATAACTAGTTAAGCCATAGCAAACCTGTCTAAGTAATTTAATCACTATTTTACGCAGGGGAAAACTGAAGCACAGAATGGTAAAGTAACTTGCCCAGGTCTTCCAGTGAGTCATTGCTACCTCCAGGAACAGAGCTCAGATGTTCACACCCTAACCCGGTAAGTCTGAAAGTAGTTTGTCCAAACTATTTGGTGAATACTTACAAATAATAAATATCTTTGAAGAAAATCGGGAATAATTTTCAGACAATTCACTAACCATAAAATGGGTTGCTTCATAAAAAAAAAATTAGTCCTAGTGAATAATACACCTAGCTCTACTCCAAAGGTTTCAAAGTTGGGTTCAGATAAGCACCTAAAGATTTACTTGAACTTTTCTGAAATTCTTTGTTTGAGAAGTTAGTCTGAGAATCTTCCAGGAACAAGCTTCCTCGTTAGACTTGACTCAGCCTCGTTAGACTTGACCCAAGACTCACCCTGATTTACAAACACTGAGGATCTGGCTCTCAGTACTTACTTGTTTTGGTCAAGTCTCAAATATACCAGGAATAGCTTGTTACAAAATTTCAGTATTTATAATTCCTGCCAAAACTAGGGAGTGTGGAAGCGAACCCACTGCTCAGTGTGTATGTTATGTGTGCTTGATCCACAAAGGATGTGAATCTGTTACAGCTCTTAGCTAGGGAGCCTGGCTCATTAGATCAAGCTGTGAAATCTTGTGCTTCTGGCTCTGTAGGTCCCTGATTCAATCTTTGGCGTTGGCTAAAATGACTGCTCTCACAGAAGTCCAAGAAAACATAAAGCAAGCAAAAGACCAAACCAAACCCTTTCAAACAACAAAACAGACCTCGTCCTGTCACTTTGACTTTTGGTTAAATGTTTGCTTAACTGAGTGAACGAGATACCATATTGTATTGAAGTTTCTGAATTACAGCAATGTAGGTCAGTCAATCTGTAAGTTAAATTCAGCACAAATAGACTGATTTTATAATAACATTGACAGCAATGCCTGTTCTTCTTTACCCATCTCCATTTCCACACTTGAATAGAAATTTCACATGAAGTTGCACTATTGTCGCCTTGACTTAAAAAAAATCCATTAAATCCCACAAATTATCAGATGATTTATTTTTTCGTAGATTTCAGGAAATTTCAAAGTCCCCCTAAACATGTCTACCAACAAGCAACATAATGGGATATGGGGTGAAATCCTGCTCCCCCTGCACAAGGCCAGAGTGAATGGGTTTTGCATAGGGGACCAATGCAGGTATTCAGGAGAATAAAATCCTCTTGAAAGCCAGAACTAGGCCAAAGGACAGCAATGCAGTCAGTCGGCAGCCATTTCTACAGTTTATGGACTGTTGTAGAATCTTCAAACTACTGCTCTTCACCAAGTGAGCACTGTGGCTAGTGGATCCATGCAGTTTACAGACCCACTGATCTTACCACACCCCATCCAGCATCTTTGTGGAGTCAACATGGAGCTTAGCTCCACAGTGCAGCAGACACTGAAGAGTCAGTCCTTCAGTATATCTCATCTGCATTCTGCAGTTGTTTTGCTGCATTATAAACTTTCCATGGCCCCAAGGATTTCACCATTATTTGTTAATATAGTCAGTGTTGTGAAATTGTTCACATCACAAAGCATATAACACAGCCTAATTGACAACTGCCACTTAGGAGAGGGCCAGGAATAAAATAGCTGGGGAGCTGCATGTCAGAACTGAGATGCATAGGTAGAGCCTTGCAGAGAAATTAAAGTTTGATCCTGCTCCCATTGAAGTAAATGGCTAAATTCCCACTGATGTCAGTGGGGTAGGATCAAGCCCCTAATGCCTGCTTACACTCACTCCTCCACTTTTCCCAAATTATTTAACAACTCAGAACTAAGTGAGGTCCTTAATTTGCCTATAAAACCTACAACTGTTTCTTTAAAAAAACCAAAGGGAACCTGCCTTTTTCTCAAAGCCACAGATACTACAAGGTGAATATTTCTTTTCCATAATTTACAAATTATATATTCTCATCCAAATACCTGTCCTTTCATTTTTCTCTACTCTTCTGGTTTTTAAGTGCCTTCTCTAAGCAAAATTGCAGTAGTTGTGTGGGTCAGATTATCCAGAATTCACCCCTTAAAGATTCTGTGAGCCTATTCCTCACCCCACAAAAAAGATCTTTCTCACAATTTTCTGCTTCATTGCTAACTACATACCTTAGGTTGCTTGGCTTGCTTGCAGTTTTCATTCCAAAAGCCTGGGAAGATACTGTAACTATCTTACATCAACCCAGTGTCTCACACTCATGCTTGCTTTCCTGTTTTCTAAATTTGTAAATCACTGTTTTCCCAGATAAAATATATACTGACTCTTTCTACAAACCAAGGCTGTCATTTTTCCAAAATCAAATTAAATGCTGTCTGAATTTCAATTATATGTTTTATAAAACAAACAAACAAAAAACCCAACAACAACCACCTCCTTCATTTTGGCTGATTTAGCCTCAAATTTTGTTCGACTAGATTGTGATTCAGACTACATGCCCATACGAGAGAGCAAGAACCACCCCACCTTACAACCTCCTATACAGCTACTCAGTCCTTGGGTCCAGGTGCCTAGGATCACCCACTTATTGTCTTCCTAGAGCAGGCAGCCAGGGAAAGAGTGGAGCCTTTTCCAAATGCTTAAAGTTAAGCATGTGCTTAAGAGTTTTGCTTAACTGAGGCCCCCAAAGAGTTTACAGCCACAGAACCCATTCTTTCAAATTGATCTCTACAGGCAGACCCAGGTGCCCACACAGATCCAAATGCAGGACTGGGGCCTACCTTTGACATGACATAAGAAATGATGATCATAAATAGTTTCACCAAGGCACAGTCATATCTGGGAAGTTCTATTAATATTCTTTCTTTCTAGTAGCCTCTCTTCCCCACCACTTCTCATAAGTGAGATGGCAAAAATGAGGCTAATGCTCTATGGTAAATGCGTACTCTGCTACAGTTGATATTTTTCCAGTTTTAAAAGGAACTCCTGGGAAAAGGTTTATATTGAAAAGTCATGCCCTGTAAAGGTAGTGGAAAAAGCTTTTTAAAAAAATGGTATATAAGATTAAAAATCCTTAAGGGTTCTATCCTGTTGTCTTTTGATAAATTTCCCATTGAAGTCAACAGGAATTTTGCTTGAATAAGAAATGCAACATCAGTCCTTAGCAGAACATACTTATACAGTTAAAATGATGGTGGAAGACAATAGCATCATGTTGAGTGCATCCATTCAAAGTCTTAAAAGCTAAAGTAACAGAAACTCATTTCTGTTTGGAAATAAATTGACCAGTATTGACAGCAGCTGGAACATAGTGATGCTGAACTTTTGGGTCATTTGGGTCTTTAACCGGACAATAATATAAAAATTTGTGCATCATCACTAATTTTAGGTTTAGGACTAATGCATAGTGCACTTCAAAACAGCTAGTTGCAAAGTCCTGAATATAAGGTTTTCTGTTTCCTATGTCAGTGTTAATGAAGATATCACAAACTCCAAACAATGCATCTGTGACATGGATAAAACAAAGCAAACCCTGTGGTCTTTGACTTTCTTGTATATTAGCACTACCCAGCAATTACAATCAACATGCAATGGTAATAATGACAATAAAAAATGTCCCCTGGCTTTGAAACAATAGGGAAATAAATAAAATAAATCATGAGGAACCTTTGTTGAAGAAGCTACTTTGCCAGATAGAATTTGTTTTTCCAAGGATCTTCATAAATCGAATAAGGAAATCACTGAAGAATTTTTGGAACATTTATATAACAGCCCAGTGTGATTTATTGTTGAATAAGTACATCCATGGATTATAAGATGCATCTAAAACACATGGCCCTTAGGTCACAGAATTAATTGATCTCATTTATTTTTATGCACTGCTTGAGCAAGATGTACTGTATATTAAACAACAGAGTTGGAATATACACAGACATAGCTAAGGACAATAAAAGTACAAGTAGTTCTTTAAGTTTTCAGTGGCCACTAAAGTGCTTTGGTCTTCTGAGTAAATTCCATAGGCGTGGGAATGCTGGAGTTACACCAGGGAAGATTTTGACACTCTGACTCTATAAAGAAAACTTTTAGAAATTAAGAGAACTGAACCAGCAATGCAGACTAAAGTCAACCAATGATGGTGCCAAGTAAGTATGGTCAAATTTAAAAATAAGCCAAAGAACCATATAAATTGCTGATGCTAGGTAATTTTCCACAAATTCCATTTCACAGAATACTTTTTTTCTGTCAACCATTAAGTCCTGTTTTCTTTATCCAGATAAAATGATGCTCATCTCCCTTCTATATAGTGCCAATTTAGCATAACTTTTTTGATCATGGGAGGCTCATCAGCCCAGCTGAGTGAGGCATGGCCTAACCAAAAGTTCCCAGAAGGTACAATATACATGTTGCCTGTTATTTTTAATTTCATTGATTAATATATATATATTTAAAGACAAATTGTGATTTGATTTCAATGTCACGACTCACTCTCTCCAGTAGCAAAATGCAATGCTGGAAAATTTGAAAAATGTAGTGTTGCGTGATGCTCAAAAGTTTGTATAGCTAATAGTGCCTCAAGAAGCTGCCTTGTAATCATGGCAATTAATTATGCAGAGGAATCACTTTTTAAAGGTGTTGCTATGGGTAATCGCTGCTTGATGAGGCCGGGATAAGGTTGTAGCTGTTAAGCCTGGGCTGCAGAGGGTTTGCAGATGGGGCTTGCACCTTGTGTCTCCCCAGTTCCCTCACCCATGGGGCATGTCCTGTGTGTATGTGCATGTGGAGCCATTGCTGAGCCCCGGGCCTGCCTCATGCTCCACTGTCTGCACCAGCCCAGGTAGCAACCGTGGCTCCAGCTCCCACATTTCTCGGCTGCATCTTCACTATAGATAAGGTAAGCTTTTAATAGCTATTAAATAATACATTAGGGTGGGGATAGCTATCTTGTGATTTTTGCCTCACCTGTCAAAAAAGCCACCACTGGTTCTGATAGCCCATCGGTAGCCACACATGAAACAAGACATAATGGCTTAGCAGAGACACCAAGCCTGGATACTAAAAGGTATTTAGGTGCCTAACTCCCAGTCTTTCTTTCTTTTTTTTTTTCTTTGAGGAGCTAGGGCCTAATCAGCGGCTGGTCTGTGTGTGTGTGTGTGTGTGTGTGTGTGTGTGTGTTCTCTGTGCAATACTACTGCTGAAACACAAGCCAGAACTCTCATAGTTGAAAGACAGTATTTTCAATGAGTCAAACATGAATCTTTTTCTGGTCAGTCAAATAGAAGCTAGGGTCAAACAGAAGACTGAAAGATGTTCTTTGCATATCTTACAATAATATTATTTATCCGAAGACACCCAGAAATAGTAAAGGCTGCAAAGTACATGCACAGTTATTACACTGTATAATACAATATGAATTACTAGAGTAGTTGGCCTATTTTTATCCAAGTTTGTTTTTCTGATCAGTGGTGGATCCAAGAACTAGTCTACAGTACTTTTAGATGGGATAATCCAACAACTTTTAAGGTTACAGATCTCCAGTGTTTCCTGCTTCCAAAAAGAAATGTGAACACTTTTGTTGCAACAGTATATTTTCATTGATGGAAATAGCATAGAACTAGTGTTTCCTGCTTCCCATTATCCTATACTACCAACATCATCATTTGTTACCATTGACATTTAGTTTATCTTTCTGTTCATTAACTAGGAGTCAGGGAAATCATAGGGATTCGGTGAGTAAGAGACATTTCTCACGGAGATCCAGTGGTCTGAATGTAAATATTTCTTTTATTGATATATAAATCCAGAACTAAGTACAGCCAATATTCTTAGCCAGGCAGCCAAACTTGTTATTTCTTTGTCTCCTCTTTGGACTGTCAAAGTCAACAACAATAACAGGTTAACTGTGTGGTGTCCAGACTAGGGATAATAATTTAGTTTTTAGTTTGGTTCATTCTGGAAGAAATTATATATTATTATAAATTTATAAGGAAAGACTGAAATAACTCAATACGTTGAGTTAAATTACAGCTAAGAGAGGACATGACAACTGTCTGCAAGAATAGTGTCTGAAGGGTGTAACACCAAGAGGAATTGTTTAGGGTGGGGCATTACTAAAATGAATTGGATGAAAAAAGACAGGAAAATATTACATTGAAAAACCTATTAGTGATGCCTATTAGACCACGGGGAAAAACAATCTCAGGGGAAAGAATAGAAGCATCATGGTTTGAGTCATTTAAACCTGGAATGGAACACACTGAAGAATAAGCTGTGAAGAACATTTCTAATATGGTCTTTGGGAAGTGTACCAGTAATGACCTAATAGATCATTTTAATTTTTAACATCTAAAATTCTATGACTACTTGCCATGTATTCTCTTTATATTCCTCCCTCGTACTTGAAAGAATCTCAGAAAGAAAAGAACACTCTAAAGATGATCTCAGTCAAGTGAGAAACACTTGGACACGGCTATGAAGTGGTTTTGATGGGCTTTGTAATATTTTGACACAGATTCCACCAATGCTGGTCTGTTTTGCAATCATTTTCACTATAATTATCTGATTTTTTAAAAATTCCCATCTATTCTCTTTACATCAACATGGTGAACTTTTTTTTTTTTTTCTGTGTTCCAACCAGTTCTTGTCATCTGTTAAGTCTATGAAGCACCTTGGGAATTTGTAGGATGCAAGTTAATATACACAGTAAAACTCTAATTATCAACATTGGGGATTCTGAATTTGCTTTTATAACTGATAATCAACGTTTAATCTAATTAATGAACACTGGGAAACATAACTGTTTTCAATAATAGGAAATTGTGGACTATTGTAGTTTTGATCATCAAGACTGCACTACAGAAGTAAGTTATTAATTAAGAATAGTAACTCTAAAGACATGTAATAGTGTATTTACAATGTTTAATGCCTTTCCAGATTGCACAACCGATTTTGTTGTGTGTTTGTTTATTATTACATGTTAATTGATGTATTGGGTCATGTATTGAGTATTTGAATGTATGACTCCCTGATCCCACCTGCTCTTCGAAAGGCTTTTATTTTAAAATAATTTCTCATACAAATTGGTGGCAATTTTCCAATCCCATTGTAAAAAAAACCTTTTTTTTCTGTTCAAATTAGCAAAAATCTTGGTGAATAACCTAAGAGAATAGTTGCTGACCTGCAGTGACAAGCTTTTCAGGAAATACAGAAGCAATTGAATAATTGATAAATGAAAACATGACAATTCAGTGAGGATACCTGCATACATTGACTGCAGAGGGCATGTGACTATGCAGGTGGGACCCAAAAACCACTCAGTGCCAACTGGCAAGGGGATTACAAGAATATCCCCATCCTGGTATGTACATTCAGGTTCACCAAACAATCTCATCTTAAAAGGAAGCCCGGGTCACACTGTTCATTAATACTGTTCTGAAATGTATGTACAGATACTATGTAAAGAGTTATGTATACATAGTAAAATGCGTTTTAAAGCCTGTGTAAAGACAGAGTCAACACACAGGTTTTCTTTTAGACAAAAGATGTTTATTCATCTGTCCCACTGTCAGTGTGTAAATTAAGCATTGTAAGGCAACACAATGGCTATCCATCTACATATGAAGTCACATGGGGGTTGTGAAATCAACAGGGCAGCAGCACATAGGAAAATAAGACAGGGTTATCCTGACTCAGAGGACAGACAATGAATTTGGGGGATTTAAGAAGGCAAAAAGACATCCCTTTATCCTGCACCTAGAAGTAAACAGGCAGTATTTTACACTTATGAAAATGAGATCTCAGCCAGCCCTGGTTGAAGCACTACAGAGGACATTTAAAGTGAAATAAACTTCTTTAGATAGGAGGTTAGCTTGATGAGTTAAGTTTAGTCTCTTGAAAGCATATTATGATTTTGTTTCATACATAATCCATTTGTTTTCATTATCCCTGCTTACTATTTATTGAATCTTTGATAATAAACTTATTGTTGTGTTCACTATAAATATATCTCAGTGCTGATGCTCTGCTGAATTATACAAGACGGTGTGTATGCTGTTCCCTTGGGGGCAACAGACCTGGTATTTCTCTGAGTGTTCAGTGGAGAAGGAACTGTCATTACAGGGGAATGCATAACCCAGAGAAGATTGTTTGGGTGGCTAACAGGCAGTAATGTCATGGAGCTGACACCCAATCTCCCTCTCACAGAAGCCAGGGGGTAACAAGATGGTTCACAGTCCTGACCACCCCAAGAATTGTCACAGCACGATGTGAAAAGTATTTTGAATTATGAGGGTTTTTTTTATTCTTTCTTTAATTTGTGTGGCACCCACATAAAGAGTCCAGTGCTGTATTCTGATTCCTCATCATGTAGGCACAAACCCATTGAGATCAGCTGGAGTTTTCTTTGAACAAGACTTTAGGCTCTAAGAAGTTGTGCTGTTTGTTGGAGTGAACTTTTCTAAGACACAGGATAAGATCCAGCTGGCCCGGTAAATGATGATCTGGCTGTTTGGAATCTGTTGATTTGCTTAGGGAGGAGGTGGTATTGCTAAGCAGATTCATTAATGCCAACGAATTTTACCCAGCAGTGAACATTTAGTTCTTTTCTTTCCTCCCACTTAGGGCCTGATATTTGAGGTGCTGAGCAGCTCTGGAAAGGTGCTGACTGGCCAGCTCTAAATCTCCAGCACCATCAGTGGATATTGCGAGACTGAACTGTTTAAAGTAGCAAAATTAAATATTTATTTTAAACAAATTGTCTGAAATGCTCGTCAGAGTGTAGTGCTCATGAAAAGTGCTGGTTTGATGTCTCAGGACAGCAAAGTCTCTGCCTAGTCACAAAGAAATGAGACAACTCACATGCTTACAGTTAAGCATGTGCTTAAATGCCTTGATGGATTAAGGTCAGCATGCTCAATATTTACAGGATTGAGCTCCTGGTGAACAAGCTTGTTATGAGGTACAGTGGGTATGAAGAGAAAAAGTACCTATACCACATTCAATGCTTTTACATCTACGCTGTCCTCATCAGAAGGATTGTTAAGAGTACATTATAACTTCTCAAGTGCAAAGTCATTCAACTTTTAATCATAGGAGAGCCACAATGGGACTCTTGGAGGAGTGAGAGATTACTCAGTATGAGTAAAGGTGGCAGAATTTGACCTTGTAGCATCAGACTGCGACACACAGAGTTATGAAAGTATTATACTGGGCCTAAGTCTGATCTCACCAAAGTTTTACCCTGATATAACTATTGGCTGCAGTGGATTTATGCCTCCTTTACACAAGTATATTTAAGATGAGAATCAGGGCAATTGTATTTAGATTACAAAAATAGTTACTACTGTCATGACTAGGGCCGGTTTTAGGCACTGTGGGGCCCGATTCGAAAGAGCTGCCGCTGAAGACAGTGAAGTGACTTCAGCGGCAGCTCAGTTAGCTGCCAGTGCCTTCAGTGGCACGTCAGCAGAGGGTCCTCAGGGACATTGCAGGGCCCTCTTAGGGGAGCAGGGCCCAATTCCAGGGAATTGGGTGAATCGCCCTAAAGCCGGCCCTGGTCATGACAACAGCTAAATAGAGGCTGCAAAAAAAGCAGTAGCAGCACCCTGAAGAAGAGAGACTTCCTCTCGTTCACAACTAAAACTTCTGTGATAACCTTTGCATTTGCTTTTCTGTGTTCTGTCTGTGCTTTTTAAAATATGTGCCTGTTGACTTTCTGCTTCGTCACATTTAATGTTACATTCACATAAACTTCCAGTCATTTTCTGCAAAATAATTATAATTACCTGGAGTTTTATAGCACCACTGTGCAGCTCCAAAATGCTAGGATCTTACTAAAATACCTAATGCACCAGCAGCTTTTATACTATACCAGAGTATCATTCTTCATTTCACTCATCTGAGCAACTTTATTAAAAAGCTAAAACTTCAAAAGCTTTCCACTTTTACTATTCTTTTCATCCAAGGAGTTCTAAGAGAGCTTTACAAATCTTCATCTATTAAGCCTTACAATATCCAGGTGAGGTTCTGTTTTAAGTAAATGTAATTGTAATCATTTGTGGGAAACTGAGGCACATAAAGTCAAAAGAGAAAGTGATAGTCCCACGGGGTAAAATATGGAGGGCTTGAGCGGTACTTGAGTAATGCATAGGCTTTGTGCTGGAGTGACTTTCACCTACCATGAGCAGAGCTGGGATTAGAACCTAGGAATCCTTGTTCCTTTCTCTAACCACTAAACAACCTATTCAAATTCATCTTTGTGCAGACTAATTTCATTAAAGATGTTTCCAAGGAGGAAGTTTCATGGAACTAGGAAACATCTATTCCTGGTAGTCTGTAAGTGAGGAGCTGCGGATTTAGGACTGATAAGGTAGGTGAGAATGTATTTAAACCATAAACTGCTATTAAAATGTAGACATATATACTATTCTTTTATTGATGCTGAGCATAGAGTAACACAAAAGAAGTAGTTCAGAAGGAGTAAATCAAGATGCAATGCTCTCATGTAAACAGAATCAGAGGCAAAGACTGAGTAGTGTGTGATATGATTTCGTTTTGTAAGTGGTTAACTTTTCTGTTAATTTTGAAAAGATAAAGCTAGACAAGGTTACTAATTCAGAATAGTCCTTTAATGTCACTCCTCCCTCCAGGCACATTTATATCATACAATAAGCGAGCTAAACTACGTGCCAGAGAACATGCATTATGGGCCTGACAAGAGTAACAATTCCAGGAGGGACTCTGTTCAAGATTGTGAAACAGCAGCAGGATGTTATCCCACAAACTTGTTTCCCATTTCATATATACCACATGGAACTCAAGGAATTGGTGGGAGGGCTGAGTGAGTGAGTGAACAGGAGGCAGAGAGAGAAAATAAAGCAGCCCCAAATAAGGGTGTGAATGTTTGGAGTGTTTTTTTCTTTTTTATTATATCAGTATTAAACACTTACTGTTTATTATTTTCTTTTTATTACTGAAACATGAAACTAAGAATCCATGGTACAAACTAAGGCCCTGATTCTGCAATTGACTCCATGGAGATGCGGCAGTCTACACATGTGGAGTCAGTTGTAAGGTCAGGGCACAAGAGGAAAAATGCGGGTAGTATTCAACAGGCAGCTGACAGTCTGACTTGTCTCCTCATTAGACACAGATGTCTTTGCTAATGAAAGAGTCAATTTCCAGGTAACTGACATTTTCTGGATATTTTATTGAGACAATCTGAAATGTAGCAATTAGATCACCCCTAAAAAATTTTTTTTCTGACATTTACCAGGAATATCGTGTGCAGATGTCAATCAAAAAACCTCAAGCAAACCCCATCCCCAGGCCATGTGTTTTGCTGTACCTGTATGTATGCTCACTTTGAGGGGAAGAGTCAGGGCACAGAGAAATGTGTACATAAGAATTTTTGTCCTAGCTTTTCAGCAAAACAACTCTTTTTTGTCTTTAGTACTGTCTTAATAAATATTCTCAGCATTGCAGGAGCCACTGTAAATCAAAGATTAACACTTACTGCATGAATATTTTACAGTCCACAAAGTGGGACCCTATTAAGAAATTAATGCAGCTTTATAAGTCTTCCCCCACTTATAACTTCTTTCTGCCTTGAAGCAATGATGTGACACACATGGGAAATATAAATTGCCAGAGACTGCAAACAGCGGATGTGTCTGCACACTGAAATGTTAACTTTTATAGGCTGTAAAAACAGTTATTGCTCTTTTATGGAATGATGGTGTTCAAGACCTCAAGAAAGAATTAGCCTCATAAAACTAAATAATGAAAATATTGCACAGAAGGAATAGGTCTTTTTATTAAAAAGAATGGATCTTTTCCCACAGGAAGTTAAAGTTTAAATAACTGGTGCACAATAACCAGCAATGATTTCTAATTCTATGTCCATTCTAACTGTATCTTCATCTGATTATCTACAAACATAGGTCCTATGCATAAGTCTTGGCAAAATGAGGACCATAAATTAGTGTTTCTTGTTTGGACCAAGGTAAGATTATACTCAATACAGTACCTCACAGCTTGGACGAACCACATAATGCTTAACTCTGCATTGCATTAAAAAAAGTAAAATAGGCAGAGTGTTTCAATTTGCTGTGCAAGAGTAAAAAGAGATGGGTGATGCAGGAAACGGTATTGGACTGAAGAGATGCAACCATCGAGAACCAAAACTGTGTTCTAATTATTGAATGAGGAATAAGATGAAATACATTCAGCAAATGAAGACTGTTCTGAGCACCTATACACAGAATAGCTGAAGTGTCATTAAGAGAAAAACAAAGAACAAGAAATAAAGAACCATGTACCCTATATTGGAAAGAAAAAAAATACAGTATAAAGGGGTCATTTAGTGAAAGAATATGAGAAGTAGAATCAGCATTTTCCTAATAAATTGCACAGGTCTGAAAGGAGGTGCTAACTCTCATCCTACTGGAAGTATGCCATTTCAGCATGTGTCAGTGAGTCTTCACCCCATCCTGAAGTAGTAGATAATGTTATTTAGCATATGACAAATGTGAACAAAGGATAGCTGGTTAATCTGCCAACATAGTATTTGGAGGAAACTCCTTCAATAGGACCCTAGCTTGCAAATTGTTTAGAGCTGTCAGCTCCCATTGTTTTCAGTGGGAGTGGTGGATGAGGTTTTCATAGAACTGAGCCCATAATAAATATTTTATTTCCAGGTTGAATAAGATTACGGGATTGCAATTACATTTCCCATCTCCAGTTGTGTCCTGTACAGCATGTACAGTAACTCCCCACTTAACATCCTCTCGCTTAACATTGTTTCGATCTTACATCCCTGCTTCATTACAGAACATGCTCGTTTAAAGTTGTCCAGTGCTCCCCTATAACATCATTTGTCCACCTGCTTTGTCCACAGCTGTCAGTCCCCCCTGTCAGCTCCCCTATGCCCCCATCCCCAGCACCTTCCTCCTGCCGGCAGACCCCAAAAATCAGCGCCTTTCCCCTGCTCCCCCCAACCTCCTGCCCATGGCATCTTGCGGCATTCATGAGGCTGGAGGGAGGGGGGAGGATGCGGCATGCAGCCTCCCGCTTTCCTCTCCAGGCTCCTGAATGTCGCAAATTAGCTGATTGCTGCAGGCAGGAGGCTCGGGGGAGGGGGCGGGGGCGAGCGAGAATGTGGTGTGTGGAGTAAAGGGGGAGGAGGGAGAGGAGGGGAGAAAAGGTGGGAAGGGGTGAAGTGGACGGGCCATGGGTTGAGCCCCTGCAGCCCCCAGCCAAGTCAGTGCCTGTGCTTGCAAGAACAGCAAGAAGAGCAGCCGGACAATTCATCCTCTTCCGCTCTCTTACTTCACCACCTCAGCCAAGCTTCATACTCAGCAGTTATGATTGTAGTATTAAATTACTTGTTTAAAATTGTTTAAAACTTATACCTGTATTAAATTGCTTGTTTAAAATGTATATAATGCCTTTTGTCTGGCAAAAAAATTTCTCCTGGCACCTAACTCCCCCTCCATTTACATTAATTCTTATGGGGAAATTGGATTCGCTTAACATTGTTTCACTTAAAGTTGTGTTTTTCAGGAACATAACTACAACGCTAAGTGAGGAGTTACTGTATCACGTATCTAAAAGGAGTGCTCCAATTCCTTACACTTCACGGTCTGTGGCCGTTTCCATTCCCAATATTAGCCAAGTGTTTGATGAAATGTTGATGAATGAATGTTTTCCTCCCACTTTGGATTTTAATGGATTTGTTCATCTTTGCCATTTGAGAGGCAATTCTTTTTGCACAAGACTGATTTATTTTAAGGCTTCTACATGATATACTAGATATCCACCATTGAAAGAAAAACCAAAATGATCAGCTCTGCTCAAGTGCTTTCCAGTGGTGTGTATTTGCCCTAAAAAAGAACTTCAAGATTTATTAAAGAGAACTCAGCTGGAATCACTTTCTTTAAACCTTCAAAGAAGACTCTATCACTGATATTTGTATACAACCCTTTTCCTCACGGTTAATACTGACCTGGCTTGTTGAGTATAGTAAATATATTCCATGGATCCTTCTCAATGTTCAAAGGGTGAAATTCACTGTAGTGTCTGGGCCAACACAAGGCTTATGAACAACTTAAGTGTTCAGCAATTTTTTTTCACTTTGAACTCTATGCGTATAACACAGGGCTAATATAAAAGGAGGAAAGCACGAGGCAGTGAAAATTATATTTGCCTCCTTTAACTGAGGTTGTGTGCTTACTTTTTGTTGTGATATTTCATAGTCTGGGGATACTGTTGCATCTGGAGAGCTCTGATGCTGTTTAGATAGTCACATAACAGCAAAGCCCAGAATGGTTTTTTCATCTGTCTGGCCAGAAGTCTGTGACCATTTCACATGACCCAGGCCTTATCACACTGAGATTAGATTACCACAATGTGCTTTATATGAGATAACCCATTATATCAACTCAGAACCTGAAGTTCATGCAGAAAGAGGAGGTTCCCTTGTTAAGTGGTGCGTAAGCCCTGTCCTGACTCTCTGGACAGGGTGAATTTCACCCTAAGTGAACAAAAATACCACAAATATGCCACAAACTAGCAAACAGCCACCGCCCCTTTAGATTTCATCAAATTCTCAATTATTGCTTCTTGAGCCTCTGGATGCTACGTTACAATTTGTATCTAAAACGTCCTGTGGATTCAGAGTGGGTCAGATCTATTAACTTTGTCCATGCTCTCCTATTAAAATCTTATGTTTATATAACTGACCACAGCTGCTTCAAATGAATGAATTCCCCCAAGGCCAATTGGAGCTGCTGACCAAAAGAGAGGCAAAACAGATCTTCTTTTAATGTTTGGAAAAAATCTCATCCTGTCTTCTCTGTTTCTTTATAGCCAACTATACTTAAATATAATTTAAGATTGCATCTAGCACAATCATCTCCAGCATTTTCACTGTGCAGACAGGCTTGTAATTGGAAGTTCTTTTTAAGGACCCAGGCCCAGATTCACAAAGGGACTTAGGTGTTGTGATGCTGCCTGTCACAACAGCTAATGTTCAGGCACCAAGGAAATCACAGGAACAATACTGTGACCCACAAAGCCTGAGTTAGGTACCTTGGTTTATACAGTGAATGGTGGCCTAGAATGAGACCTACAAAGCCCACCTGCTAGGCAGGGAGCCACCTAAACTAGCCAATGGGAGATGCTGACAAGAGGGATGTGGGCTAAACCCCACCCGTCTTGCAGAGTTTGGTGTCTAAATCCAAGCTATAGGGAGATGCCTAGCTCTGCTTGTGATTCATGAACCAGAGGAAGATAAGTGTTCATCCGTCTAAATCACAGGCAGGGCCCAATCCAGTATGTGTGCTCAGAGACTGCTTAAGTCCACACAAAATGGTGTGTTGAGGTGGGGGAGGAGAAGGAAGAGTCATCTCTTATATCCTTTAGCCAGTTTTTAGGGTATGCTAGGGAGACCCCTAGTTCATATCCTCTTTCTGCCTGATAAGAAGGGATTTAAACAGGGATCTGACCCTGTCACGTGAGTGCCCTAACCCAGTCCCAAATGGCACATTACAACCCATCAGTGAATCCCGGGCACATTATAGGTGAGTCATCTGCCCAGTGCAGAGGGGAATCCTGCAGGGAGGGAGTTTGGAGAGCCCCCATCCGTAGCCTGCAGTGATGGCTCCTGTCCTGCAGGGCTTGACCTAGTTCCTCACTCTGGTTGTGGCAATATGGAATGCAGGTGTGCAGCACCACTTGGTCAAATTTGTCCCAACCATCCCTCCATCGTAATGGAGGGGCCTGGAGCAGGGAGCCAAGTCCAACCCCGGGGGCAGGAGCCACTGCTGTGGGGTGAGTATGGGGCAGGCTCACTCTCCACCCCTCTTCCCCCAGGGCCTCCCCTCTGCACTGGGTGGGGATTAAGGTTTGCAGTGCCAGGGTGGAGGGTGTTGCTGTGGGTGGCGAGACAAGGAGGAGAAGGATGCCGTTCTCTTAATTCCCACTCACCCCTTCTCTCATCTATGAGTCTGGACCTTGGGTGAGTCATAAAAAAGAACAACATGCCGTTGGTGGGTTGCCTTACTGAAAGGTTTGGGATATTCTGATATTCTCCCTCAAACTCTCCTATTGAAGTTGTTCCCCTTAAATTAAATAATTGAATAATTAAATGTTAATTGAGCTAGAGAAAGAGTAAGAATGACTCTATAACCAGTGGTTAGGACATTCACCTGAGAGAGAGCAGATTTCTGTTCAAATCTCTTCTCATCAGGCACTGGGGGCTTGAAGTGGGCAACTCTCACATCCTGGGTGAGTACCTCAACCACTAGACTAAAAGTAATAAGGGAGGCCCTCCTCTTCCCCACTGTTTTGTATGGAATTAGGCAGTCTCTGAACATACCTACTATAGCAGGCCCCACACATGACTTAGGCAGCTGAACACTTCTCTTTTCCCTGGTTTGTGAATCCCTCTGGGGCTTAGGTGGGAGATACGCAGCCAGACCCCTAGAGGGAGGCAGCATTGTACATGACCAGAGGTAGAAATATAGATGCCAAGTGAATTTTTACTGAAAAAACCTAGGCATGGCATAAGTTTGAGCACGTACATCATTAGTTAGTAGCTGAGTGGGAGTTAATTAGATCTCTGTGGTGCCTAAAAATGGAATTTAGTCACCTGAGCACCTTTGTGGTTTCTATTTCCACTGCTGCTCTCAATATCAGCCCTGTCCCTCCACATGTGGCTTTCAGAATGATAATTTTGCAGACCCCTGAAAGGATTTTTTGGACTACTGGCAATCCATGGGCTGTGAACTACAGCTGACTGATTTTTGGTTTTTTGAACATCTAATCAGGAACAAATGACTTTGAGATTCAAATGAAATTTTTTGGTAAAATTGTTCAGTTTTAGAAAACCAATTTTTCTTTTTTACTCAGTTTTTTAAAACTGAAAAACCGAAACATTTATCCATCAAATTTAGAAGAAAAGGTGTTATTTTTCAAAATTTCCCACTGTCAGCAATTGCCATTTTTTTGACCAGCTCTGCTTTCAACCATTGTTTCTAATGTCCAATACAGAATTAATATGTGATATTTTGTTAATTTACTATATAGAATATTCTAATCACAGAAACATTTTCATGTAAAGCTGGAAGGAACCTCAAGAGGTCACTGAGTCTAGTACCATCCCCACCGCACTGAGGCAGAGATAGGTGCCTCCCTCTGCTTGGGATGCTCAGCCACAAACCCTCTTGTGGAGGTAGGCATGTAAGTCAGGTCAGCCAGTTAGATACTGAAACCATCGCTCTCTGCCTCATGCTTGCCATACATTCACCTCTGGCCATGGCTGTCTTTTGTGTGGGTTCATTGCTGTCCCCTTCCACTCATCAAGGGCCTGCATCTGGCTTCTTGCTGTGGAGCCTGACAGGTATCAGGTCTTAGGTCTGCTCAGAGAACACTTACATGATCGGGCCCTGCTGGTGAGATAGACAGCCCCCCACTTAGTCTGAAAATCCCACTTCAGGGTGTGGTAATCTAGCCTCCCAGTCCCAGACCTGAACTTTAGCGTCCACAACCTGGTCCTGTCCCAAACCTGGACTTTTGCGTCCAAAAGTCTGGGGGCTTACCTGAAACTCCCCCAAGCTCACTACCACTTGGATTTCTCGGCTGCCACCAGGTCAGGTATTTAATTGAGAGAGCTGACCTCCCCCTTTCCTCTTCTGGTGTCCCAACTCTTCCTTGGGACCCCACAGACCCGAGCCCTGGTGCTCCTTCTCTCTCTCCCAGCTTCCCCCCCTTTCCTGGGTTAGCCGGTGCAATGCTACACTTCGCTCCTTGAAATCACCGGAGAAGCATACTAGCTCCCGAGGCTAGGTATTGACCTAGTCAGCTCACAAAGAAATTCCCCTCCTTGTCCTATAGCCTTTCCCGCCCTTGGGACATATAGGGAGATGAGGCACCGAGTTTGGCGTTTCCTCCCCCTCTGCCTCACTAGAAAAGAAACTTTCACCAGTTAAAAGAAACTTATGAAAAAAAAGAAAGAAAATACAAACACAATATCTTGCTTAAGAAACTCAAACGGCTCTTGCTTATAAAAATACGAAGAAAGCTATTTAAAAGATCAGCCGATAAACAGTCCAACCATCCACTATCATTAAATACACCCACACCCTCCTCAAGCCGATTGCTGAGTTTCTTTGTACTCACTATGATGTAGGAGACACTTGGAGTAAGATGCTAGGAGAGAGCTTTGTAATCACAAGCCGAGAAAACAACAAAAGACACAGCCATCACCATCTATTTGTACAACCCAAAGTTCCTCATAGCCGATTGCTTGGGTCTTCCTTGTACTCACAGACTTTTGGTATATATTTGAAATAAGAAGGAGTTAGAGGAAACCTTGTTTACTCACAGCCGAAAACAAAAAAGACCCCTGGTATACAATTCCCGCCCCGACTTTAAACATATCCAGTTTCGTCTATGGTCTCTCGTAGTTTGGTCTACCCTTTCCAGGTAAAAGAACTTAACCCTTACCTTACCTATGTATGTGACACAGGCCTCGGGCTTGGTTTGAGCATAGGGCTCCAAGCAACTCATTACGTGTAGGGGTGGTGTCAGGGCTTAAGCAGTTTTTCAAATGGCAACCAGTGGAAATTTAGGCAGCTAAAGACTTAGGTACCTCCAGAGTTAGGTGGCAGCTGAGCAGAGACTGCGAAAATGTCAGTGGCACCTTAATAGGGGACTTAAGTGCCAAAAAAGGCAAATAGGCACAATTAAAAGATCTGCTCTAGGAATTATTTGGGGGAAGTTCTATGGCCTGTATGATGCAGGAGGTCAGAGTCCGTGATCACGATGGTCTCTTCTGGCCTTGGAATTTATGAATCTATTAATACTTTTAAGGATCTGAGCCTAAGTCACATCTGAAAATGGGATTTAGGTTTCTAGATCACTTAGGTGCTTTTGACCCTAAATCTATAATCAGTCTGATGTGGGGGGAATAGAAGGTTTAGTTAAAGAACATTTTTGTATGATGGGAACCTAGCATCTTTCAGAGTCTTCCATTACTAATCATGTGCAGGTATTAAATAAGCTGTGAGAGCATTTGAATGCAGCTTCCTAATGCCACAGAAATGCAGTCAGCCAGATTCTCTCCTTCTCTAGAGCTCCGCTTGACTCAGGAGAGAGTGAGAGGATAGGGGCAGCTTGTCAGGAAGCCATAACCAGCTCCAGACTTTGATGCTAGATAGCTATAAATGACAGCAGTGACAGGCATTGTAATCCATTACAAGTCTCTTTAATCAGGTAGCGAAATAGTTCTAATATAACAAATATATTGCAAATACATTATAAAATGTACTTAAGCCACTGCAAATGATTCTAAATGTGTATGTATATTTATAGGCATTTGAAAGTAGATTTCAAAGGGTTTTGGTTTTTTTTATATTCTGCTTTGAATTATACATGTATGAAGTGTAGTAAACAGTCCTTTCCTGTCCTGTTTAGTCCAAGCCAGGATTTAGAAGAGCCTTTGTGATGAAAGTTGGAACCATAGGCTGTCTTTAGTTAGCTTGGAACTTAGAGATACAGGGAAAATTACAAGGTCTTTCCTAAGACTCGTGGTTTCAATAAAGAATCCCTTTTATATTCCTTACAACTGAGTCCTCTCTCTTATCTACCATGAGGAACAGACATTATAGCATGCAACCACATTTGAGCCATAGAGTCTACTCCATGGAGCTGTATTTTGGGGTTAAATTATACCAGCGCAACCCCATCAATGGCAATAGTGTTGCACATATATAATGAAGTTATTTCGGAGTACATTCAGTGAAACGCTACCCAGTTGAACTGGGGCTTAACATGAATGCCATTGTTAGAATAATCAGCAAAGTGACTAAAAGCATTTTCCACATTAAATTGTTTAGTATTAATTGATTGTATTTATTTATTGACTTGACTCCAGTGCCGAGGCTAAAGACTCTTAGACTACTTTAAAGCAGAACAGTAAAGCAAGACAGACACCTATAATATAGAAACCCAAGACAATGGTCTACTGTACAAAGTATCTATGTAGAAGTGAAATCCAGCAAACTTTCCTATTTCCATGACACTGAGCTGTTACGGGCACAGCAGACAGTAGATGCAACCACTAATTTCTTCTGTCTAGACACCATATAAAGGTTAATCTATTGGCCTTACTTCCAAACTAGAGAATACCTGTGTTCTCAAGCAGCAGTATTTTAGGATCCCATGTGCAAAGTCACCAGTGTAAAGTGTGTATAAAATACTGCTACATCAGAATGGTAATGAGTTACACCAGCTTTGCACTGGGGCAAAAGACTGCACAAAGTGAGGAACTGTGGTGGGTCAGGCTCTATATCTCTAACAGCATCATTGTTTCCTTCATTAAATTCTTATGTGATTCTTTCTAGGCTATATCATGAGCAAGTAATTTCCTAAATTATACATTCAATCAACTTGCTATGAATGATAAATGATCTCAAATAAGGCCCTTGGCAGATGAAAACCCAAAAGAGAATTGTAGTGGAATAAACCATTTTAGTAAAAGGGAGATAAATTTGCCTTTTTTAAAAAACTGATACCAGTAGAGGGTGTCAGTACTTGTCATAAATCTCTCATTGATTTCTCTTTTAAGAAGAAAAAAATAAAATATAAATTTTCCTAAGGGTCAAAGGGTTGCAATGTCTTTTATGAGAACAGGATATCATTGTTCTGAAGCCATAAAACTACAGCCATCCAGTCTGAATGCATCTTTCCTGTAGAGAGACAGGAGAGGAAAATGTAGCATTAGTAGGCAGCACTTATTGTCAAATTCTTTTATGCAATGTTGTTGTAGCCGTGTTGGTTCCAGGATATTAGCGAGACAAGGTGGGTAAGGTCATATCTTTTATTGGCCCAACTGTTGGTGATAGAGTCAAGCTTGCGAGCTTGAAAGATATTACCTCACACACCTTGTCTCTTGAGATTCTTTTGGCACTTTGAGGCATGGTATCTCTTATCTGACTTCTAGTGTATTTAGTGCTTTTACTATTGTCAGGTCTCATGTTATTTTCTCCTTCTTGTACTATGACTAAATCTAGGTGCAATTTTTCACATTTCATTCCTCAAACAATCTAGGTTTGAAAGCACAGCTTGTAATGGCACTTGCAAGCAGTAGTTACTTCCCTCTTGTAACTGGTCTTACCACTATGAGTCTTGTAAGTGAGGATGCATAACAGAGAGAGAGACTCTGCGAGCTGTTAAAATACTGACAGATGGGAATTGCAGATAGCTATCTAATGGGATGGAGGTGGGGAGAAAAGTAGACGATAGGAAAGAAAATCTGGAACAGCCATAAAGTTCATCTAAGAAGGGGCAAAGATATTGCATTCTACTTTACACAGAAGTAGCAAAATTGATTAACTTACGATATCTGAAGTAGTGAAGGGTTGAAAACACTACCAGGGCCCAAGGTAGGCCTGTTCTTAAAGTACAGGTATTTGAGATCTTTATCTTTAAAAGGAGATGACATTCTTGCAGGTCAGTAAATACCATCAAATTGCTGATGATCCCATTCTCCTACACAGTACCCTTGATCAAAACCCAGCAAGAAGACACTGAGGCCTGGTGAACACTACAAAACTCTATAGTTGTGAACAATGGAGTTAGCTGCCACAGTACCAAGCATTACTTAGCAGTTAGGTATGTTCAGTATCCAGTCAGTTAACTGTGAATAGAACCCTATTGTATACGCTGGTAAAAGGTGAGCTGTTAGTGTACAGCTTTATATTTCATGGCAACATCAAACAAAGTCAAGCTGATGGCAATCACTTGTACAAACCCATTTCCCCCACACTCCAAAGCATGCCTAGCAGCTTATTGCATAGCTTGTCTCAATTAGAAAGTTGGGAAACTTTGAGTTAACTGACATATTGGCCACTGCTGGAGACAGGATACTACACTGGATAGACCACTGGTCTGATCCAGTATGGAAGTTCCTCTGTTTTCACTCTCTTCCCATTTCATACATGCTCCATGTGCCGTTGCTCTTTTTTGCTACAATTAGGACTGTGTGACTCATTCAGAATGATCCCAAGACCCACTCTACTTTAGCCTGGAGTGCCGGGTTTCCTGTGTTTGCAAACCTTAGCTCATGTTCTCAAAAAGTTTATAAACGTGGGCTGAAGTTCAAATTCACACAACCTCTCTATCCACAGCTGGCCTCTCTCAGCTCCTACTAGACCCAAGATCCTACATTCTTATCTTTGATGTATCAGGGATTCCAGGTGACTGTCCTCTCCTACTATGATGCTTTCTACAGGAGTGGACTTGGTACAAATTCATGCCCCTCCTATCCTAAAACAATCTTTTGGGGGGGCAAAAAGAAAGGATTACTGGGCTCCATTTTCTCAGCTACAGTGTCATACTACAGAAGGAGCAGCATCTACCATTAGGATTGAGAGGGAGGAAACTTTCAGGCCCGCTTTATACACTATACAGAAGCAAAAAAGGCACAGAACCATTTAATGGTTAGTTAATGAAGTCATTTGGTCATTTGTTGGTCTCCCACCTATGAAGAAATATTTTGCTATATTTCAATGAGGCTTTTTTTCTCCACCTTCCATTAATAAAGCTTGACAACCCTGTGCACTTGATGGAGCTTCACAACCTTGGTAAGTAGAGGAACCCTGCATGCTCACTGAAAATGACACATATGATTATGGGCAATCTGGGACTGAGAGATGGCCCATAATCCCCACTGGAAGGTTGCTAAGGAATCCCCTGAGGTTTCCTAGCTACTGAGCTAGAAATAATATGGCATCTCTGTCTCTATAGTCAGTTCCTGAGGCAGAAACAACAAAAGGAGCCTATCTGCTACTGCTTGCCTGTACTTTACTTCCAGAAGACCCTCATAGAAGAGAAATGGCTCATGCTTGATTGACAGTTAGTCTGGTAGAAAGAGGGAGTGGCCACACAAGTCTCATAAAAGCCCTGAAGCATGGCAAAGGCCACTTGTCCCCAGGACCAGAGTGAATAAAAGCTGACCGTTAGGCCCCCCACATACACAGATCTAAGGTTGAACTCTCCTGGGATGTGTTGGCAGAGAGGGCAGCAGAGGGCACGTTAGAGTCAATTCATTGAACTTGAACTTCCAAGCAAATCTATGTTTTGCTGCCATCCTTGTTGACAGAACTCCCAAGGTTTTGCTTGCAAACTGCAGGATTTGCACAGCTCATTGTAGCCATTAGCTAAAGCATTAAGGGTCAGTGTTTTACATGTTTGGTTTATATTCATTAGCAATGTCATACACTTTAAGAATAACCCATTTGAGAGATGCTAACTTTTCCCTCTTCCGATGGTAACACCTTTTGAGAGTTAAGGTTGAGCTGACTTTCATTACTAAACCTGCTTTGCAAGATTTAATTCCTGAGCCATTTCAAATAGCACAAGGAATGATACTGAATAGACTTAACTCATGTCAAACTTTCATCGACTTCAGTGAAAGCTTTACCTGAGTCTTTACTTAGGTCCAGTGGGAAGAAATGTTGCCAGTAGTTGTAATTTGATTTGTTCTGTTCTGTTCTGGGAGAGGGAGAGGCTACGGTTTTATAAGTGTATTTTGTTGTTTTCAGTGCTGCAAAAAAATGGAAGGAAACTGGACTTGCGGCATCAGATACTTCTTTCCACCATAACTTGACACCATAAATTTCTTATTGTTAAATAAAAGTCTTTATAATGTAGGCTTTATAATGGAAAAAAACATAAAACTTTAGAACCTATAAGTCCACTCAGTCCTACTTCAGCTAATTACTCAGACAAATAAGTTTGGTTACAATTTGCAGGAGATAATGCTGCCATGTCTTGTTTACAATGTCACCAGAAAGTGAGAACAGGCATTCGCATGGCACTATTGTAGCCAGCATCACAAGATATTTAGGTGCCAGATGCGCTAAAGATTCATATGTCCCATCACGCTTCAACTACCGTTCCAGAAGACTTCTCCATACCGATGATGGGTTCTGCTTGATAACAATCCAAAGCAGAGTGGACTAATGCATGTTCATTTTCATCATCTGAGTCAGATGCTACCAGCAGAAGGTTGATTTTCTTTTTTGGTGGTTCGGGTTCTGTAGTTTCCAAATCAGAGTGTTGCTCTGTTAAGACTTTTGAAAGCATGCTCCACACCTCATTCCCCTCAGATTTTGGAAGGCACTTCATATTCTTAAACCTTGGGTTGAGTGTGGTAGCTATTTTTAGAAATCTCACATTGGTACCTTCTTTGCATTTTGCCAAATCTGCTGTGAAAGTGTTCTTAAAACAAACATGTGCTGGGTCATCATCCGAGACTGCTATGACATGAAATATATGGCAGAATGTGAGTAAAATAGAGCAGGGGACATGCAAGTCTCCCCCAAGGAGTTCAGTCACAAATTTAATTAACACTTTTTTTTTAACGAGCATCATCAGCATGGAAGCAGGTACTTTGGAATGGTGGCCGAAGCATGAAGGGATATATGAATGTTTAGCATATCTGGCATGTAAATACCTTGCAACGCTGGCTACAAAAGTGCCGTGCGAATGCCTGTTCTCACTTTCAGACAACATTGTAAATAAGAAGCAGTCAGCAATATCTCCCGTAAACGTAAAGAAATTTGTTTGTCTTAGCCATTGATTGAACAAGAAGTAGGACTGTGTAGACTTGTAGGCTATTTTATATTATTTTGTTTTTTATTGCAGTTATGATACAAAAAAAATCTACATTTGTAGGTTTACTTTTACAAAAAAGAGATTAGACTACAGTACTTGTATGAGGTGAATTGAAAAATACGATTTCTTTTGTTTATCATTTTTACAGTGCAAATATTTGTAATAAAATAATAATATAAAGTGAGCACTGTACACTTTATATTCTATGTTGTAATAGAAATCAATATATTTGAAAATGTAGAAAAACTTCCAAACATATTTAAGAAATTTCAATTGGTCTTCTATTGTTTATCAGTGCAATTAATTACGATTAATGTTTTTAATCACAATTAATGTTTTGAGTTAACTGCGTGAGTTCACAGTGATTAATTGACAGCCCTAGTCTGAGTAAATCTTAGCATGGTCCCAGGGTTATCTGTCAAGGCATGACTCTGCAGATGATATGTGATATGAAATAACATGAGGCCAGTGTAAATCTCTGGATACCAGGTTACCACAGTGTGTTATGCAAAAGAAAATTATGTTAATGTAATTTGACAACGACTATAGTTTGAGGATCAAAAAAATCAGAACAATGGATACCTCTCATCCCAGCACAGACATCTGTGAGGTGGTGGCATATGTTGACCACCTAACCTGTCTTTGAACTAGCATGTTTATTTGTATGGCACTGCAGGAATTACAATTGCAGAACTGGGCTTGTGTAAGGATTTTTCACCCAATACCACTAACACGAAGGAAGGCTTGTTGTATGAAAAGCTTCCAGAAGCTCTAGAATATAGGAACAGACACTGAATGTAGATTTTTAATTTATTTTTATCACTAAAATATAAGCAATGCCCTTTCCTCCAAAATATAAAAATCACATGTGTTAAAAATAGTTTTAAGTTAAATATTAGCTTAATAAAACTTTTAGGGCCAAATCCTGATGTCCTTATTGGTCTAAGTGAGAGTTCTATCTGATGTAACAAATAATTCAGTATGTTCTTCATGGTTTAGCCCATAGAAGGTATAACAAAAAGCAATGAATATGTTTGTACTGAAACACAGTTTGAAGGAACCTTGATTCACGATAACTGAGTTATCTGTATGCCGATTAAAGGTAATTGAAAGGAAACTTGGGCCAACATTTACAAAATTGGGTGCCTACATATAGGCATCTAAATCTATATTTAAGCACCAATAGTGGGAGCTGTGGATGCTTAGTATCTGTGAAAATTAGGCCATTTATTTCAGTGCCTCAGAATATAGATTTAGGTGCTTAACATTAGGCTCTGTTTCACCCATCTTGTCTCTATGGTGGACTTGTCGTTCTCCGTTTGTTGCAGTTATCTACTGTAACTCCAGACCTCATTCTGAAACCAAATAAAGCTTTACATAAAGTAAACATATTTGGGCAGCCCAGTCACCATTACAAAGTTGAACAGGTGTGTAAAACAAACAAGTGCAAAACAGCAACAGGTGCACACAAGGGTCTAACAGTGCAAAACGTTACAGTTTCAAACACTAAAGAGCAAACTAAAATAAAATATTACATGTGGTGTTATATGTAATGGAGCTGCTCATCAGTAGGAATACGTTTTCTTTACCCTTCATTAAAGCAGGAATAGTATGCAGCAGATACTGCTAGCAGTGTAAGGTTCCAGGGCTCATTGATTGGCTCCCTCCAGCAGCTTGCCATAGATTGGAGGACCTGGTTCTGTGGAGGCAAAGCAGCAAGATAGGGCATGGGTAGGCAGAACATGGGTGGATTTGGGTAGAAGAGCTTTGTGCCAGCTGGCTCACGATCTCAAAAAGTCTTCTGAACTTGTATCTCTGAAACATCATTCCCACATCTGCCGATCATATCAAAGCTACTCTGGCAAACTCCCTTTCATCTCAGGTTCTCTTCTCCAGCTCCAGGGCCACCTTTCTTCACTTTGCAGCCATCTGGATATCCTTCAGCTGCTGCTTGAGCTCTATTTCGTGGAACTGGTCTGACTTCTTGGAGCAGTCCTTGTTCACCTCCAGCAGCAGATTGTTCCTGGTCCTCTGTCACTTGGCCCTCACAGCATGCAACCTTTGGGTCACAAAGAGCAGTCTCTGTGGCATCTTTCATTCCCTCACTGAATCTGAAGCTGACTTAGAGCTTCCTAACAAATGAAAAAAGTTTGTGAATGTCTGTTAGTCCCATATGGTTATATATTTTCTCTACGTGGCCAGAAAGAAAAAAGTGTATCTTATATTTCAAATACCATTCCTATAGCTTCTCCTGGATTCCAAGTTCAGTTGCAGAATATTTCCAGGAAAAGAATGGTGTGTAACCAGAACTTTTGCACTCCCCAAAATATTTATTTTCACAGGCGAGACTTTTTTTAAAGGTGTGGAAGGGGTGAAATAGGGCAGAATTGGTGACTATTTCAAATGTATTCAAATGTATTGTAATCTTGGGTGAAGATCCCAGAATGGAAGAGAAAGCAGTTATTCCAGACCTCAGAATGGAGACCTTCTGATTATGCCAGGAAAATCTTTTTGTGTCTTGTACCAGATGAACTGGAAGTGGTTGTGAGTTACAGGGGAGGGAGAGGGAGACTTGCACTGCACTGAAATCTGGTAGACTCCTGGAACTTCCACAGAGTGAAAAATTTTAATTTATCACTTCTCAGGACTGGAGCAAAATGAAATCTGCAATCAGCCAGCTGCAGCACCAAGGAGCAAGCAATACCTTATATTCCATTAACACGCTGTCCAGTCCTGGGATATTCTTGGTAGAGTCTTTGAGGGCAGTATTTGGTTAGAGTATATTTTGCCAGGGTAATGGCTGCAAAGCTTTTAACTTTAGCATTTCACACTCATGCAGTGCTTTTCTATTAATAACTGCTTCATTCATCAGGCGCTGTAAGTTTCTCCTTTACAGTTTTTTCCACTCCTTGTCTGCCATATTGAATAGCATAGTCAGTCAGGAGGAATTATGTAATTATGCTGCATCCACCTAAAACTTAAATGAGAGCTGAGATTAGAGGTTAAAACCCAGTCACGCATTTCATAATATCCTTTATAATAATAACAATAATGGCTGCACCCAGTTTACCTGGGTGAGTTGCTGTGACCTCTTCTCGTTCTTCTATGTGGGGCTTCTCCACCTCGTTGTGCTTCCTGGAAGCATTTCACCAAAGGGAATCCTGTGATGTGGGACAAAGGTCCTCTCCACTTAGCTATCCACACTGAGTGGGTGGGCTCCAAGTCCTCACAGACATCCAAGCTCTGAATCCACCCTCACCTGCCTCCACCGATTATTCCAGGCTGAAACTGGGATCCAGGCTTGGGGTGCTGTTAAGCACATGGTCCATCTCTCTGTAAAACAGACAGATATTTTGGGGCAGCATCGGACTTTGAATTGTTATTCTCAGCCCTCCAGTGGCTTAACCTGAGGCCCTTTATAGTTTCACCTGCACTGTTGTCCAGTCTGGTTGATCCCAGAATCTGTCTCCAGTATCATCATAGTACTGGGCATTCCTTCTCTGGGTCCCAATGTCATAGGTTTAGCTCACTTCAGCCCAAAAGGTTGTACAAGGCTTTGATATCAGCCTCCAGCCCAGTGGAGGGCTTCTAGCCAGACACTCATCTCATGGCTGTATTGGAGACCAGAGACAGGGCTGGCTCCAGGCACCAGCCCTGCAAGCAGGTGCTTGGGGCAGGCAACGGAGAGGGGTGGCACATCCGGCTCTTCAGCAGCAATTCAGCGGTGGGTTCCTCAGTCCCTCTCAGATGGAAGGACCTGCCACCAAATTGCCTCCGAAGAATGAGGCGGCAGCAGTAGAGCTGCCGCCCATCGCGGCTTTTTTTTATTTATTTATTTTTTTCACTACTTGTGGCAGCAAAAATGCTGGAGCCGGCCTTGACCAGAGATGACTAAAACTGGAGGTTCTGCAAGCAGTGTGGGACCACGGACTCTGAGAAAAAGCATATGAAGGTAAGCAACTTCCAGTTAAGGGACAGAGCACAGGTAGATGCAAGATAGGACCCAGGACTGGGTGCTTGGGTGCTTGTGGAAAGGGACTGGAGGACCATCATCCATCAATTGTTGTGACTGGTTGTGGCTGTGTGTTTTCACTGCAGGCACCTTGAGTTAGCAAAACACTTCAGACACCTCGAGCTAGCAAAAATTGAGATAAGCTATGTCATAAACAGATAGTAGAAGTTAATAGAACAGAAGTACTTTATATCTCTTTTGACTGTAAAGGGTTAACAAGTTCAGTAAGCCTGGCTGTCACCTGACCAGAGGACCAATCAGGGGACAGGGATACTTCTTCAATTGAGGTAAGGGATAGTTTCTGTGTGTGCTGGTTAGATCTTGGTGGTTTGTTTCTCTCTGGCGTTCTGCGAGTGACCAGAGTGGCACCAGGTTTCTCTCCAATCTCTCGATACAGGCTCTTACTAGTTCAAATGTAGGGTATAGTTAGTAGATGACGTGTAGGTATGTTGTGTTCTTATTGCAACTAGTGCATTTGATGGAGAAGTTCAATTAGTGTATTGGTCGGAAGAAAGTTCAATTGTGTAATTGGCTGGTAGAACGTTCAATGAATTATATTCTGCGCTGGAAGGAGTTCAACTTGTATTTTTGCTGAAAGGTTTTAATTTGTACTTGTATTACTTAGGAGCTGGGAGGAATTCCAACAGTGTCTATCGCTGAAAAACCTGTACTAATCTATCTTAAATTTACAAAGATATTTTTATCTGTTTTTGCCTTCTTTTAAAGTAAAATGCTTTTCTTGTTTACGAACCTGATTGGTGTATTTCTGGTGGGAGACCCAGTGGGGACTTGGGTCTGGATCCACCAAGGGAATTGGTGGGGGAAGCAGAGGAAGGAGAGAGAAAGGTTATTTTCTCTCTGTTTGGTTATTTTCTCTCTCAGGGAGAGTCTGGAGGGGGAGAGGAGAGCTTGGGGGGGAGCTTTGACATGTAAGTAACACTTTCCTCCAGCCTCCTCATTTCTCACTAGAGTGTTAAGTGTTAAATGTTTCTGAAGTTCAAGAGAGATTTTGCAGTTTGATCCTTCGCATTTATATACATTGAACTTCTTTCCATCATTACAAAATTGAACCTCTTTTCCAGCATTCCTACATTGAACTTTTTCAGTCAAATGCCATTTGCGCTTAATAAGAAAACAAAACATTAAGCCTATCTTATCTTATTACCTTCAGGGGATGTCTACTATTTTGAACTATTTAACGACGCCGGTGACGTATCTGGGGTGTGGGAGACAACCTTGGTTTGCACGTCAGGGATGAGTTGGTCGCACAGATGGACTCTCAGACCCGGCGAGAGACACACCAATATCTAGCGCGCACATTCCTTTTTTCTCGATTTGAAAGATACTTTATCCTTGTCCTCTGTGATTGTGTCCTGTTATTGGTCACGCAGGTGACAGCGCAGGATTTAGCTTGACTTGTTACCCTTTACGGTCAAGAGAGGATTACTGTAGTTTGTTCTATACTTCTGAGCTTTCGTTTGGTATGCTGCTGTAGTTTCTTCTTCTTTGCTCTGTAGTCGAGGTGTCTCAAGGTGTTTTGCTATTGCATAGGTGCCTTTGCAGTTGATAAAACATGCGAGAGCACAATCGCAGTCACGAATGGTGATGATTGGTCTCTCCTTTTCCAGCACCCAACACCTAGTCTGGGTCTATGTCTTGTCTCTGTGCTCTGTCCTTATACTGGGATGTTAGCTTATCAGCCTTCATTGTGCTTTTTTCAGGCTCTGGAGTTGTATCCCTACTGCTGGCAGAACCTCCAGTTTTAGTCATATCTGGTTGGTAGGCAGGCTCCGCCATTTTTGCTGCCCAGTAGTGAAAAACATTAATTAATAAAAAGCGCGATATGGGCGGCAGCTCTACTGCATGCGGCGTTCATTCTGGCAGCGCTACAAGTACTAAGCTGGTAATTGAGCTTAGAGGAATTCATGCTGGTACCCCATCTTTTGGACGCTAAGGTTCAGAGTGGGGAATTATACCATGACAAGCTAACTCGTGATTTGTCCCCAACCTCAGACCATCTCAGCTGCCTTGTGGTTTGGCGCAACTATAGCTTGACCGAGGTGAATTCGTGGCTAAAAGTGGAGCATGTTAAAAAGAAAACTTCTGGTGCATAGTGAGTTAAATCTCTAGTGAAAACAAAACAAGAGTGAGGTGATCCACACTAGCCCTTACGAATATGTTAAGTACTTCAAGTGAAATGATTAACAATTAACTGGCAGTACAAAAGTCTAGTGTAGACATACTATTCAGAGACAGCAGTAAATCAAAAAGCAGCATTCCCAGCCCCAAGCATTCAAAACTCATGAGTTAGGCCCTAAATTGTCATGAGATTGACTTAAAAATCATGAGATTTAAAAAATATAATACCTTTTGGGTCCTTGTTATTTACCTTCTGGTTTTTGAACCTTTCACATACAATTAAGAGGTGTTTTCAAACTTTCTTCTGCAACTATGAGGGATAAACTGTCCTTTCTAAAAAAAATAAAAGCTGAGATTGCATGTGTCCAGGAGCTAAGGCTTTAAAAAAAACACCAAATTTTGTCAGACTCACAATCAAAATGGCAAGAGCTAGCAACACTGAAGTTTATGTCCTATATGGAATATGATAAGGGAAGTTCAGAGAAAAGAAGAAGTAATCTCATTGTGCAGGCAAACATCCACAGAGCTACCGTTGAGCATGAGCCTGGGCTGTTTATTATAATAATAATAATAAATAATAAAAATAATAATTGCCTAATATTTTAAGGACTAAACTATATATGCTTTTAACTCCTGGCTCAAGTTGTGTTCTGGGTTTTAGCTACTACTGTAACTAAGTTATGAAGGCTTGAGACCAAGGAATTTTATCATGCTTCTGGCAAGTGATAAAGTGATAACGTCTGAACACAAAGAAAACTACTCATAACATTTGAATTATTGTGTAACAATGAAATGAGCCATAAGGTTTGTTGTGCCCTGCTTTGTCATAAAATGACGCATTCTGGCCATTTGTGGTTCAATGTAATGGGGGTCTGGTTTGGCAGCTCCTGTCAATCCAACTCCCATCTAAATTTCTCATGTTTTTATATTTTAACAAAGTCCAAATCTCCCAGGCACATAAGGAACAGCCAACCTGGTAATCCAAGTTTTCTGTTTTCTTTTAAAAGTAGAGGTCTGTTATTGTATTTCCAACCCTCCCCTCTTTTTTTCTGTAGTCTCTAGTCCTTATTAGCTCAACTGCTGATCCCTCAGAATCCTCCTCCACTAGAACTCCTAGCACCAGGAATCCAGCATGTAGGTATTAAAGTTTGTATAAAGTCGTAGTTGGGTGCATGTTAGTGAAGTTTGTTTTGTATAGATTTTATCTAATGCAAAGCAACTGAATGGAATTTTCTGCCACTTTTGGCCATTCAGAGATGTTTTGTTTGAGGTCTGCTTATTGCTGGCTTTGAACTAGGGCTCACATGATTTTCTATGTAAAAATCAAATTATTGGTCACAAATAATTCAGCTCCCTTTCAGAAAATGTTTGAAGCTCCATTCTGAGCTCTATTAATTTAGAAAAACATTCCAGCACTGCAGATTTTAAGCCAAAAAAGGTGCTGTTGGGATAGTACATTGTTCTCCATTTTTATCTTTTTTGTAGCTATGTTCTAGAGAAATTGTACTCTAAGACACATTTCACACGGCGTAGATAACATGTTCCCTTTTTGCACATCTTGTTAGTTCCTGTATGTGGTGTAAACCAAGTTCCTTGTTGGATATGTCTGTTTATATTATCATGCAGTCACCCAGAGTGAGGATTTCAGAGGCTTTGTAATATCTTACTATAGCCGGTGTTAGCATTTAGGAGAATATCTTGTATTTTGGGATTGGTCCACACAGAATGATGTCCTATCTCTTCCTTGATGAGTTCTGATGCTGCTTTGAACTTCCACAGTCACAAGGCCATGCTATTACACAATCCCTCGTTCTATACTTTCACTTGCATTGCACAACTGTTTCAAATTTGATGACAATATATATCTCCAGATCAGTGACATCGCTATGGGCACCCGCATGGCCCCACAATATGCCAATATTTTTATAGCCGACCTGGAACAACGCTTCTTCAGCTCTCGTCCACTCACACCCCTTCTCTACCTACGCTACATTGATGACATCTTCATCATCTGGATTCATGGTTCTCTACCACGCTACATTGAGACATCTTCACACTGGATCATGGGAAGGAGACTCTGAAATTCCACCACAATTTCAACAGTTCACCCCACCATCAGCCTCACCTGGACCAACTACACGGAATTCCACTCTTAGACACCACGGGTTGCAAACAAGTGTGGTCTCATTAACACGCCGCTATACCGAAAGACCTACGAGCTAAATGAAGTCTTGCCAGGCCTCTGCCTCGCGTGATGGCTTCCAGTCTCCCGGGCGACATCAAAAGATCCAGTTTCTACACGCCAACACTGAGAGTACAACGCACTGCTCTAGAACCCTGGACAGCAGAGACCAAACACTTGCAAGAATTCCAGCTATAAGCATCTCAAGAGAACTACAAAACCTCGCACCACGAGGAAATAAGAAAAGATCTAACAGGCAGGGAGTGTATCCCCAAAGCCTCCCTCAGGGGTTACAAGACGCACCCAGAAAGAAGAAATCAGGAACTCAGCTGGCCATCCATACAGTACCCACAGAACACCCACCAACACATAAGGGCAATCAGTGTCTAAAACCCTCTGAACAATGATCCCACATTTCACAGGCCTGGGTGGCAGGCCAGTCCTCGCCACAACAACCTGCAACTGAAAGTTCTCACCAGTAACTACACACGCACATAGTAGCTCTAGCTCAGAACCATCCTGCAACAAACCCAATGCAACTCTGCCACTATCTACACGGCGACACATCACGGACACTACCAGATCAGCCACACGATCACCGGTTCATTCACCTGCACATCCAAATGTAAATCATACGCATCATTATGCCGCAATGCCCTGCTAGGTACATTGGCCAAACTTGCAGTCCTATGAAAGGATAAATGGACAAAATCGATATAGGAATGGCAATAACAAAAACGATAGAGAACCTCATCCGCACACAAGCAATCTTAAGGTGGCAACGCAGCAAAAAACTTCAGACCAGATCAAAATTTGCTGAGCTTCAGTCATCCTGCATTTTTTAATTTTTTTGACACATTCAGCTCAGGATTAACAAAAACTGTATGGCTTGCCTAATAAACTACAAACCAGTTCTCCTCCCTTGGTTTTAACACCTCAACTGCTAAAACAGGGGCCTCATCCTCCTGATTGAACTAATCTCATTATCCTAGCTTTACTTGCAATATATATACCTGCCCCTGGAAATTTCCACTATATGCATCTGATGAAGTGGGTATTCACCCATGAAAGCTCATGCTCCAAAATGTCTGTTAGTCTATAAGGTGCCACAGGATTCTTTGCTGCTTTCACTTGCATTGGAGAGTCTGCATTTACCTGACATATTCCCTCAGAAATTAGCCATTCCACTTTTATGGCAATGGAGCTGTAAAAAAGCCTTAGACAGATACACACAATTCTTGGAGGTGCTCTGTGGAGCAATTTCCATTTAATTAACTTTAATTTATCTGACTTTCAGACTCATTATCCATCCAGATCCTTTCCTCATTCTTCTTCATTAATATTTATCTCTATCTTTCTCTCCCTTTTGGTGACCAGATTCTGTTCTCAGTTACACCAATGCAAGTCCATTGGCTTCCATATCAATATAAAGGGAAATCCCATTTCATTGGTGTTGCATTGGTGCAACCTAGAGGAGAATTTTAAGTCCCACTATCCCGCTATTTATTTATTGTATATATAACGTATTCATCACTGAGGACTCAGATCTAATATTAGACATGCATATATAAGAAATCATTAGCAGACATATTTCAGGCCATTCTAAAAAGTTTAGAGTTACACAAGTCCATAAATGAGGATCCACACATATTTTAGTTGACCGAAGCTTAAGTCATCCCACAGGCTTCTTCATGATTCAAGTCTGCTTCTGATCTGCTGTAATTTCAGTCTAAAGGTAGTTTTCCCAATGACAGATAACAGAGTGAGCTACTGTACTACAAGATCATTTGAAAACAAATTCTACTCTTTTTTAATTATTGTCTACTCGGCCGAAACTTCATCATGCACCTCAATGTTTTCTTTCAGTTATTTCTTTTCCATAAACAAGGGATGGTGACCCAAAAGCCACTTCCTAGAGATGATGACTGGCCACCAGTCAAGGCTGAGCAGTGCAGGAAGAGAAGGAAGAAGCAGCATGAAGGTAAATGGGAGGATTTCTAACCTGTGCAGCCCTCTTTGGAAAGGGCCCCTGGCTATCTCGAAGTTCACTTCTCTATCTGCAACTTACCTTAACAGGTGAATTTGCTGAGGATTCTAAAACTGATATGATGAAGCTCTCAGGGAGCAGGCAGGGTTTCCTCAACAGCAGATTCTTGACTATGGAATTCCCGTCCTCACAAATATTGGGATGATCTCAATCTCACCCTCTTCAGAGCTACAGGCAGGACCCCATGATAGGGTGAAGCAGTTACTGGTGAACAAAGGACTAACTCAAGATAAGCTTCCCCCTCCTTTTGCATGATATTCAGGGGAAGCGCTATAAGAATGGCTGCTTGGGAGATATGGGGAAGGAGGAGAATTGCCTTTGGGAAGGCAAGAGGGGTTTCTGTTGTGCTGAACTCTGCCATAGTTAAAATCTTCAATTGTCCCAGCTGGGTGAAAGATGACAGGAAGTCTTTAATCATATAAGCATGTAACGTAAAAATGTTGTTGAAAGAAAGCCCAACATGGGGTCCAAGAATAGCATCAGCCAAGGTTGTCTGAACTGTTCATTAGGGAGTTTGACTTGCAACACTTTGCTGTGGCTCATTTGGCAAACAGAAAGCCATTCTGGGCAGCTAGGCTTGGTTTAAAAAAAAATGTTACCTCCCACAGACTGACCACAGGAAAATAAGAGCAACCTTGCCCAGAATTTCCCCATGCTACTTCTGAAAGTGACTAATTGGGCCTTTCCTGTAAGCTGTTCATCCAGCAAAGGAACTGCAAGCATTAGAGACAGAAGCTGCATTTTCCGCTAGTCTTTTCTCTCTCCCTCTTTGTCTGCATTTGTCTTGTTTTCTTTTAAGGTGAAACAGAACGAACAAAAGCCTCACTCACCAGGGACTGGGACTGTTTGTGTTTGTTCTGTGCCTAACACAGTAGGCTCCTGAATTTGCTTTGGGTCTCTAATCACTATTGCAATATAAATATTAAACAGTAATAATAAAATCTGAAAGCCAAAAGCAACCACATAAAATGGACCTTCTCTTATTCCCAGCATGGAGATTTAATATCCTCTGAGATACTGTTAAGCAGGAGATTTTCCAGCTGAAAGACTATAGAAGTATAGAGAGAGGAAGTAAGGGAAATGGTTAAAACTCTGTTTTATTTGATTTTTTCATTTTGAACTGCTGTAAGTGTTTACTTTTTATTTTCTCTGTATGTGAGTTGAATGAATGTTGAAGAGTTTTTGTTAGCTGATGTACAACAAGAATATCCAAGTCTCTCTCAGCCAAACCCTTAACCCAAAATACTATTAATGTTGTGACTGTACAAAAGTAACATCCCAAAGACATACCCAATTCTCACAACAGTCCACACCCAGGGTCAGATGACTGGCTTGTGCTATAAACTTGAGTGTTTTTCTATTTACTTTCTGATTATGTTAAATTATTTTATTCTATTGCTATAAACATTAACTCTTGAAGATAAAGATCCTGTTAAAAACCTTTTTGTTTGTTTGGTTTTTATTTCTGTTTTTGTTTGTTTGCCAAGTCATTCCATCAGTTTACAGACCCATCCATCTGCATGTCTCTCCCCAGTGGCAGTCCTCACAGAATGGGACTGCAACCCATCCTGGAACATAAAATCCAGAAATGATCCAAATATCAGAAAACAAGTATAAGAAACCACTAACAGTGAACTACAAGTGAGGGATGGACAGTACAATGCAAACCACATATATCTGTATATCATAATGTACATAGATCTTTATGGCAGGGAAGTTATGACAGCTAAAACAAAGAGACTGAAAAAGAGATGTGAAAGAATGTGAAATTTGGTGAACAATATGAAGCTAATTTGAGTGGGTTGCATACCTATATGGCTCTACTAATTTTCTGCAAGAACTTTATTAAATGTACTGGCTCGGTTTCAATGCAGATACATTGTTTATGAATGAGTTCCCTCGTTGTCACACAATTGCAACTTTTGTAAACATTAAGCAAAGCAAGGAAGCCAGAAGAGTTTCATTTTGAAAAGATATATATACACAATGCAGAGTCACAAACAAGCCTCAAATGACCTAACGACTATCACAGATAGGATGTGGTTATCACCCCTCAGTCTACATCATTTTAAGACATAGAGGAAGTACACTTCATTACAGACTCTGCATATTTATCACAAGCTTAATCTTTTCAATAAATAATTGAGGAACCTTCATATTTAATATCAGATGAATGTTTTATTTAGTTGTTTTGGGTGGAGTGGGTGGGGTGAAGGAGAATAATTAAATAAACTTGGCATCCACCCACTCCATTCCCTTCCAGAGAAAAAAAATAATCCCCCAGTGAAGTTGCTTGGGAAATATTGATTCAAGCAGAGAAACTTAGTAACTAATGACTATGGGATATCACCTCCAAAGTCCTGCAGAGGTCTCTGGAGCAAACAAGCAGCCTTAACGCTGCCCTATAATGACAACAAGGGGAAAAATGGAAAAAAAAATCAAATGTGTCTTTAAATATCTGCTTCATATAATCTGGGACTACAAACACTATTATTTATTAATGATAAATGTATGTTCATGGTATTGGATCGCTACAGGGCAGAATTAAGGTTGTTTGGGTGCCCCATGTTTGGATTTCTTTTAAATTTAATCTTGACTCTGAATTCCCTGGCTTTATGATGCTTTGTTTTTGGATAATACAACATTCCTATAGTACGTTTTATCCTAAATTACAGATATGTGCTCACAACTTAACTCCATCATAACACAGTTTGTCTCTGACAATTAAGTGATTGCATATGCCAAAAGCACATAACTCTAGTGCCTTAGCTGCCCATGGTATCCAAGGTGTTGATTGTGATTTATCAATCCTTAAACTGGTTTGGAACCAGGCTGCTTTAGAGATCTTCATATGCCCTACTGCCTCAGAGCAAGTCTAGACTACAGTGCTACATCAGTACACCTGCACCAATGCAGCTGTGCCACTGTAGTGCATCTGGGAGATGCTTTCCCCTTGGCATAATTACTCCACCTCTGTGAGAGGCGGATTTATGTCAGGGGGAGAGCATCTCCCATCGGAATAGCACCAGTGTGGACAGCGCTTAGGTCGCTGTAACTTGCCTTTCTCATTAGGTGTCTTTTTCACACCCCGAGCAACCTAAGTTACATTGGCTTAATCGGTAATGTAGACCAGGCCTCAGCTGAGCTCAGCTTCTCTCTTTATCTGCCAAGACCAGATTCATTAACTTTGTAACCTCATCCTTGTTGTCTGCACTTTTGGATAACTGGCTCAGTGTGGCTTTTGGAAAGCTTTTGGTGGGTTTATGGATTTCACGTCTGTGGGGAGGAGTTTGTTATTTTTTGGGGCTGGAGAGTGAGTCCATTGTATGATATGTGACTTATACTGTGAAGTGTGTAGAATTGATGTCAGGGTGACCAAAGCCATGTGGGATGAGCATTTGGAGGATTTTATGAAGTGAAAGAACAGAAAAGTATCACTATGTAGATTTATAGCTTTCCAGTTACTCCATGGTTAAAACCAATTGTTAAAACTAAGAAATACTGACTGTTCAGTATCTGTTGTAGTTCTCAGATGAACTCAGTCATGGCTTAACGTCTATGGCTCAAGCATTATATTTTTGTATAAACATCTCTGCAATGGAGATCAGCGACGACCTCCTTACATGACCGCTAACTCCCATAATCCTGATGTCTGTTTGCAAATGGCAAGGGGCCAGTGAGAATAAAGACAAGACTTTTGGCCAAATGACTGTAACTTTATCAAAGTTTTTATTTCAACAAATTCTGTCCAGAGCAGCCTGGAGGGTGAAGTAGGAAGAGGCCACCTGGCACTGCCTGTCATGCCAGGGCAGCATTCCGAAAGGGGCTTTAGAGCTGCAGACCAGGGCCCTGGATCCCCCTTAGCCCACGGCCCTGCAGCCCCTAAAGCCCCTGCATTCCAGGTGGCCCTCCCTCCCTCCCAGAATGACCTAAGCACCAGAAGGGAGGGAGGAAGGGAGGAGGAGGAGGCAGAGAAGAGGAACTTGTGCAATGCTCCCTTGTAAAGTCAGCCAAACGACATTATAAGGGAGCATTGCACAACTTTAAAGGAGTATGTTCCCTAATGGAGCAGTGACATAACTTCGAAACAACGTTAAACGGGAGGACGGTAAGTGAGGAGTTACTGTATAAGCTTTACACAGAGTAAAATGGATTCATTTGGGGGTTTAGGCTCCCAGAAAGATGGAATACTAGGGTGCTAGGAAAGTCCCTGTTAACTGAGAAGCCCCTGGGCTAAGTGAATCTTAGGTTACGTGAACTGCAGGGGAAGAGGGGGTGGCCCAACCAGTTGGTCTATGCTGTAGTTGACTGAAGTGTCTAACTCAGCAAGTCGGGAGTGGAGGGAAGCCTTCTCTGGCAGGGGAGTTTGTTCTCAGAAGTATCCCAGCACATCTAGTGACAGTCCTGAGGGAGTTTCTGTGAACCAACCCTTCACACCCCTATTTATTCATCCCAGGATTGCATTAGCTCTTTTGGCCATAGTATCTCATTGGGAGCTCATGTTCAACTGATTATCCACTATGATCCCCAAATCTTTTTCAGAGTCACTGCTTCCCAATATAGAGTTCCTTATTCTGTAAGTATGGCCTATGCTCTTTTGTTCCTAGATGAATGAATACATTTACATTTAGTTGTATTTAGTTGATTGCTAAGACAATTGCTGCTCGGTTGGGCCCTGTCTAAAATAGATCATCTTTAAAAACGATGTGTTTTTAAACACTAGTATAGACAGGCAGGAGCAGAGGAGGGGGTGACCGGCCCCCGAACTGTGATCCTGCCCCCGGTACTGCCCATTTTAAAAGTGGTGAGGCAACGGCCTTGGTTCCCCCTTTTCTGGTAGCCAGGGTTCAGCAACTTAAAAATGTGGGAGTCTAAGGTTAACTAAGACCAGCTAACATATTTTAAAAGTGTTAAAGAGAACTGCTGTTCACTAGTAGAGAAAACATGTTAATTAAAATGAGTTAACCAGCAATTTTCCTAGTCAAGACATGTCCTTTCTGTAGTATGATCCTGGTGAGTAAAACAAGATATGAATTATTTAGAAACTGTACTGTTTAACATTATTGCAAATATGTCTGAAAGCTGGTGGATATTTGCAAGCTTAAATCCATAATACATTAAAAATGTAAAATAAACTTTTCCACTTGCATTCTTTTACATGGCACTAATCAGCACAATCATTTCTTTGTGGATCTCTGAAGACTGAGAGGCAACATTCCCATCTGTATTTGTTTCCAATCAAATCAATTCCAAATTTTCCCAGATGAATCCCCAAATGACCAGGAAAGAAGCCTGCTGTGGTTTCATTTATGTGAGAGCCAGGTCAGCTTACAAAAACATGGAAGGAAATTCTTCTTGCCAGCACTCCCTAGAAGAGGCTATTGATGCTTTCCATTAATTTTTTGCTTGCTCATAATGAAGCACATTGCAGTAAGTATTTGTAATATGTAAGGGATTTATATTCTTCTTTGCCATTTATTCCATAGTCCTCATCATACATAAAAAGAGCTTTTGAGAGTTATTCAAACCTGTTTGTTCCCATCCAGCACTGGATCTAAAGCAAAGGGTAAATCTGTAACATCTGTGATTCATTGAGAGATCAAATTCCATAAATATTTAACACAAGCACACTCCCAGGAAGAAAGAGGTTCAGACGTAATTGCATTCTGGCTGGAATTTATTGTAGATTGGCATTTATGTAGCCATTTGAATCCCTGAGTCCAGAGTTCATCTGAGAAGAGACATTCTTCCAAACTACATTCCACACATCGTTCAAGAGGGCAAAATTTATCGCCCAAATAACAGAGTTTAAGACATGAAGACTATACCTACTATTGAATCAAACCTCCCCTTTTATTGCATTAAAATGGAATCAAATTCAAAGGCCCATGTTTTGGAGGAGTTGTTTCTCTTTATACCTAAGCTGTATAAAAATGATCACCAATTCCACAAACGAAAAGTCAGAATATACAGTTCCCAGGGGAAGACTCTCTCCTGCACCAGAGCTCTGTGAAGATCATTGTGATAAACAACATGGTGCCACCACGTGCCCATTCAGTCATCTCTGCTATTCGAAAGGCAGGTTATGAGGTACGCAGAATAGAAATGCAATTGCTACGCTGAGGAGAACTTTAAAATAACTCATACTTAATTTTGTTTGCCTTTTACACATGATGCCACATTTGCTAACTTCTGAATATATTTGTGTTTGAACTAAGCTTTGCTTCCTCACAGTCCATTTCCACATCCTGTCTGATCCTGCAGTGAAGTGATGAGGGCTGGGTTGGAAGGGATATCCGTGTTAATGTAGATCACTCCTGTTTTGGCCAGAAAGGTTGTTCATTGCATGTAGCACCATGCATTTCCTCTGCAAAGGCTGACCAAGTTACCTGTATGGCAAGTTCACATCCTCAGCAGTTTAGGGACCAGTAAACCAGAGCCAAGAACTGAACAAAAGTCTCTCTCATATGGCAGTATGCAGCGCTCACCACAGGATACCGGGCCCGCCCCGGAATTGCAATATGCCTAATTCCAATGATTTGTATGGGGCTTCTTGTAATTGTGAAAGATATTCAGACCTAGATGTTTATCATTTATTATGATGGTTTGTTTGTATCACTTTTTAAAATCTATGTGAGGAGAACTAAGGTAAGTTGATTTTTCATGTCACATTATGTTGAAAATTTCTATCACTTCAGCCAACTTGCAAACCGGTATATAAGTCACTTGCTCTAAATAGACCTGAAACTCTCATCGGAACTAGTCTATGGCTTTTTTTAGTACACAGTAGAGATCTAACAGGCCTACAGGAAACAACAGAAAGGAGATGAAACACTTTGTGACCCTCCAATTGTTTAGTACAAATAACAAAATAGACTGAGGGGAATAAAGTGTCACCTTTTAAAATCTTCAGACAGTTTTGGCTTTCAAATGAACAATTAAGTTGGAACTACACCCCCCAGTATTCATGCACTAACCAAAATAAACTTTAGTGTAAGATGCATTTCAAATCTCTCATGATATAAAGTCAAATCCTCATCTAGTGTAAATGGCCATAGCATCCCTGAATCCAGTTCAGCTACAATGATTTGCATGTATTAGGATCTGGCTCATGGTATCTATTTGTCTTGCCTTTTATGATCCAGGTGCTAAACATTCTAATAAACAATAATAATTGAAACTACACTCGCTATCTCTCGCTTTTTTACTCTACTTGTCACATTATTTTTCATTCAGCGTTAGTTTTTCTATTAGTTTAGCACCACAAACTTTTCAGGGAAAGAACTGCCTTACTATGTGTATGTAGAATGCCTAGCATGAAGGGGCTTTGAATTCAGTTAAAAGCATTCAGGAGCTTCAGCAACACCACTAATGAATAAGGAAGATCCGAAAAAAGAATGAAAGTTTGAACTGGAAAACCAACACAATTCCACAGACCCAGAGTAGGTGCAAAGGACAGTGAACCATCTGGAAGGGAGAGAAAATCAAAAGACAGTTCCCACCAGCAAAGCCTGATGGGCCTTTTCTGTAAAAGAGTATGAGAAAAGGACAGAAAACATAGAAAAAGTAGCTACAGAATCTCCTCCAAGCACCATGCTTTGAGGCACTCTGCTGTCCACCAGATGTATATATAGAGACAGAAGTACACGCCTGCTGTTAACTCACTGCAGCACAGTCTCTTTCACCTCACTGTCAACCACCTAAGCCAGTGGTCCCCAACCTTTTCCGTCTGGTGTGCGCCATATAAGCATCTGCCAAAATGCCGCCGAGGCTCTGGATGATGCTGTTTGTTGGTGGCAAGCAGTGTCAGCCAGAGGCATCGCCACCAGTGGATGCTTGTCTGCTGGCCAGTACATGGGCGCACTTAGATGCCTCAGCGGGCGACATGGCGCCTGCGGGCACTGCGTTGGGGACCCTGACCTAAGCCATCCAGTTCCCTCACATTTGTAGTACTGTTATTCAGATCATTCTTTTGAGTGATGGTCATTTGACAGATATTCCATTGTGCATCCTGTAATTATTTCATGATACAGCTATAACTGTGCAGCTTACTGCCTCAGTCCTTCCTCCTCCCTCCCAAAATGGTTCTGTCCTCCCCATGGATACTTTTGTTCTCATTGTACATGCTACAACAGCCCCATTAGGAAAATGGAGACATTGCATAGAATGTTTTTGAAAGGGAACGCTTTAGTAAAAAGAAATTGAGTAGGGGAGGTACATTTTCCTAAATCTCCGGGGGGGGGGGGGGGGGGGGGGAATATTTATATATGAAGTGTAAAGGGATGATACTTCTGCAGCTTCACAGCATCTACAATACCGCATTCACGTAAACAGATGTTCAGGCTCATTTTTCTTTAAACAGCTGCTAAATGAACCTATCTAGAGTGATGCCACATTAAACAGCAGCTTTTAAAACTGGGCATCGTTTCCTTTTCTTCAGCACTAGCAGATCATTTTTGGGTTTCCATTTAGATACCATGACATACTTGATTCAAACAGAACCTATTTTAAGATACACTAAACAAACATCACCCCCACATTACAAAGCTTTAACTGATATGATGAGGTCAAAAGTTTAACAGCATGTTCAAGAAATGAGCCTTTACAAACTTCTTATCATTGAGAGAATGTAGAAAGCTTTGCTGCTTGAGTGAACAATTAGCTAGTGGAGGATAACAATTGTAATCATACAACTCAGCTTTTAAACTAAAATAATGAAGGGTTTCGGAGCAGATAACATTAGGCAATTGTGTTGCCCCATCTCATACATGTCTGTCATTCATTATTATGCATCACTTTCCACTACTTCTCATATGGTATGTACATCAAGTAAGACCTAAAAGAATCCATTGTAACTTTCCTGGGCAAAGGTCACAAGAGCTGAGGGTGACAGATCCTAAGAAAAACAGTGTATTTTTCTTTTTTTAAATGAAATATATGGTACAAATCTTCAGCTGATATAAATCCATTGAGCTGAATGATACTAGAGTGAGGACCTAGCTAAGTACATAGGCTTATATTTTACAGTGCTAGTTTGCTTTCACACGAGCACGCACTGTTGCTAAATTCGTAGAGCACTGTTGAGACAGTATGTTGTTTGACGGTGTCATAAAAACAATGAGCTCATATTTTTAGTGCTGTGCCTGAGACAGGCAACAGTAGAGCAGTTAGAGCAGCGGGGCTTGGAGCCAGGAACTCCTAGTGCTGCACTCCGGTCTTTGTTTGGAAAATCTAAATACCTGGTAGTTCAATCAATTTAGCTGCCAAATAATTATGTAACATTTAGAATTTCTTTGTCAGGCAAAAAGCCTTCATGTACAATTTTTTATTTTTATAAGATCTTTCAGAAAATGATTATAAAGGAGAAGCAGACAGGAAGATTTTGCGCCATTTCAAACAGCTTTGAAATAACATTAGAGTTGTGACAAGAATCAACAAAGTCAGGAAACTCAAAGTTATGTGAGTAGTGCTTGTTAACTAACACTGATGTGAAGAAAGGAACTTTGCTCTGATTTTTATGACTTATGCTGAAAATGCCATATAATAATCCAAGTTTCAGCTCATAGCAAAATTTTATTAACAAGATGTAAAAGCCTGAACTTTTAGATATGTAATACAAACAGTGGTGGAGCCTGGACTATAATGTAAAGAGGAGAGAATGTTTTGATTTTGAATCAGACTCATTCCATCCCTGATCATGTGATATCTTCCACTTCAAAATAGACTAGTTCCTGGTCACTTTCACTTTGTTTTCCAGGTCCAGTCACTCCTGTGAATAATATGAGAACAGGCTGCTACACCATTTTGATTCCAGCCCATCCGTTAGCCAGTAGGAATAGCCACTGTATGAGGAAGGGAGATACAGGGAAGAGATATACCAATAAAAACCAATATAGTGGCAGTATTTCATTAAAAAAAATAACATGGACATTTGTAAAACTATGGCCAGAATTCCCACTTAACTAAATATCAGAAACACCAAACAGAAAGCCAAACAACACAGATCTTATAACATGTTCCCCTATGCACAAATGCACACTGAAAGCTGCTGAGGAGACTATGTGTGAGAGGAAATGCTGTTTTAGCAATATTATCATCTGCTCAGATTTCTTGGAAATCCACATGATTTCAAAGAAGCATGCAACAGAGAGCACCTTATCTCCTGCCTCAAGATTACCCACCTCAGTCAGGCCTGTCCTTCCAAGACCCATGCAGCCCTGAATATGCAGAGTACTACTACAAATGCTAATATTTAGCTTCCATATAGAACTTTTCGTCTATAGCTTTCAAAGCATTTTACGACAGAAGACCTTTCCCCTCCATTTTACAGGTAGAGAACCTGATGCACACAGAGATTAAGGTCACATTGCAGGTCAGCAGTAGAGCTAGTTGTGGAACCCAGGTTCCCTGATTCCCAATAGAACTGAAGGTGCATTTGTTGGGCTGGGGGAAAAGGGAAGAATGCTGTCTTGGCTATAATTTTGGTCCTTTCCAGATCACAAAACAGAGGGAACCACAAGGGCTATACTTTGTACACTATAATCAAATCAGTTGTTGAAAAGGAAAACATATTGTGTTCTGTTTCTACAAAGAGAATTTGGAAATTAAACAAAAGCGTATACGCATTTCACTGCACAAAACTGGCATGCCAATACATCTAAACAAATCTCCAAAGTACTCAAATACAAAGATCTGATACAAATTATTTTCCAGTGTAACATTGTGCTTCTTTGCAGGACAAGGAGAACTGTGTCTGGAGATCCACGTGATACAATAATGTAAGTGCTGAAGCAAAAGAATGGGTGTAAACCATTTTTTTTGCATATAAAGAGTTAGCATATTCCCCCCCTCTTTGTGCATGTGTAGTTCCCACCAGTGCTAAGAGTAGATTGGTGCATGAATTAAGGATTGAATATACAAAAGAGGTGCATTATTGATTTTATTGCTATTTCTGTTTCTTATAAAGGTGTTCAGTTCTTTTGTTGCTCCTGCCACCCATGGTGTAAGCAAATGCTCAGTATGAGATGGTTGAACAAAGACGTGCCATATGCAAGATCACCAAATACTACTGCTAGGGTTGCAATCCACACCGAAAAACTCCTGCTAGAAGCACCAAGATTTACAAACTTTTCAGCAAGCCTGGGATGCGTTATTGAGGTCATCTAGGCCAATGTAAGAATTCAGTGTAACATAATTTAACTGAGGTAGGAGCTTAGGATTCCGCTGTTTGAGAGATTGCCTCTGTGTGTGTTTGTGTGTAGTGACGGGTAACTGCAGCAGCTGAGGTCATCTGAGCTACGTGAGCCAGCACTATTTTCCTGATGTAAATCTGAGGTGGCAAGACATTTTCAGTGAGGGGCCTTTTGCTTTGGCTTTTAATTTCGTCCCTGGTCCACTTGAATCTAAATATGATTGACAGCTGACTGGGAGATAAACGTAATGTGTTTGGATTTTTAAACATATTTTTGGTATGTTTTACAATATTTTGTTTTAGATAAACTGTAATAATAAATAATATCTTTTTACTGTCTCCCTCTCTCTGTCTCTCCATGACCCTTTCTGGCCAAGAAAAGAAACTAAGCAAATCAGCTTGTAATTGTACCAGTTCTATGGGTTACGTGACTATCAGTGAAGAGACAACTGAGGAGTTTTTCTGTCCCAAAACCACAGATCTCTACATTTAAGCTCAGTTAAGCCTCGATTGTGCCTTTTAGATACAGCCTGGAGCAAGGGGTGGGATCTAAATTACACTACACCAAAAGACATTGTGCCCAGAGACATACAATTTCCTACCTTTTCCTCCTTTGCTTGGGTGAAGGGGCAATAATTTGCTACTTGTTTATACCAGCAACATATAACACCACCCTTCACACTGGTCAGTGCATGGGGATGTTGTCAATCTACTTTCTCCCCACTCAACTCTTACCTACCTTTCCCTTCATGCCTGACCCACGGCAACCCTCCAGGCAGGCCAGTGCTTAATTTGTAATGAAAGAGGCCCCAGGGCTCAAGCAATTATATTACATTCATAACTGATGCAGCAAGTCCAGAGGTGCTGGAGCTATGAACTACCTCGCCTAGAGGTGCCTGGGCTCATTCCTGGCATAAATTAAGCACTGGGCCAGGTCAACAGGGTTGCATATTGGGGCCAAATTCTGCACCTGCCCAAGCTTTGCAGGGCTAGACTCTCTGTGGAGTCACAACTGGCCCATGGGATCAGGTACCTGCCCTGGGGTTTGTTTGAGTCTCACACAGAGACCTGGGGGAATTTAACACTTGGCATGCGGTGGCTAATGTTCAGGAGACCCCAGCCGGGGGCCTTGGAAGCCATAGCTAGAAATCACACAGCCTCCAGGGGCTCAGGGCAGGGCTGAGTTTCCACACCCATGTGTGAGTTTCCTGTTGACTAACAGCCGGTCCTGCTTGGTCACATGATGTCACCAAGCCCCTTCCCTGCATGGTAGCTGGAAGAGCCAAGCCAGTCAACTGACCTCGGAGGCTGGATGAGCTGCGCTATGAGCTGCACCCTGCAGGAAGAGGCAGAAGCAACAGCTGGGCACTGCAGACAGGGGCTGCTGCTTTCTGCAAGCGGACACTGAGGGGAAGGGGGAGGTCGCCTGTGGGTAGAGGGTCGTGACTCAAGCTGTTCAGTGGGCAGCTGAACCTTTAAGTTGTAACACCCTTGCTCTCCTTGATTAGTACCTTCCCCATAAGCAATCTGATTGGTTTCAATGGCACTAGTTAGAGAGTAAGTTGTTACTAAATGTGACTAAGGCCATCAGAACCTGGCCCATAATATAAACGGTGGGTTATTTACATGCATTTTTATCATTACATTTTGGCATTAATTTTTCTATAAAATAACAAACATTGAATAAGTGCTAAGATGTTTTAAAAGATTGATGCACTGAATTGGCAGAAGTTGCTTCGAATGAGCATCTTGTTTCTGTGTAATGACAATAAAGAATGTGGTGTTATGGGAAGAATTTTTCTCTTATATAAAGAAAAACAGATGTGCAAGGGCTCTGGACATGAGTTCACTTAGGAAGTTATATAGCAGATCAGGGGGCTGTTTTTTGTATAGTGTGTTGTGGTAAAAGTTGGGAAACTGAGTCATAAATTTAGCAAATTTAGGCTTAATCAATTTTGCCTTTATTTGTACAATTTCAGAAACATTATTTATCAGCTATAGTATCTGGACAGACATTTATGCCAGACAAATAATAACAGACAAGACAGAATTGGTAAAGGTCCCAAGTTACCATATACCAAGGCATCTGGAAGTCCTCCTATACTTCTTGATGGTTGTTGTCTCCCCTGATCTGTTTGTCTGATCTTCAGTTCCATCCTTCAGTTTCTGGTCTGGTGTTTCTCCAATTTATGCCCATGTTAACTTAAGTCTTTTATTCATTTCTACATTACAGGTTACTTAATTTTTATCCAATTGGCTTTTAACTCATCAACCCTTTGGCTTTTTAGGTAACCCATACATTAGGTATGGACAAGAGTCAGTTATCCAACTTCTGCACTTTGTCTGCTGATTTTGCAGTTTCAGTGTCATGTTGTTTTTTTGTGTCATCTTGCCCTGGGTCTTCTCAGTAAAAAAAGACTTCTTGTTATAGATTTGTTTATTTTCACCCATAAACGTCCAAGAAACCATTATTTTTGTTCTAGCTGCAATAACATCACTTCAAGCAGATTAGCAATTCTGTGTCAAAGAAAAATTGGCAAAACCACACTTATGTCAGCAAGGCCTTGTCCTAAGTGTTACCTCATCTGTACTCATTCACTATCCATAATTAAAAATATAGATCTCAAAGCTCTTAATTTTACCATTAACTATTCTTCATTTTATATTTCAGTGCTATAAATCAATATATGTTATCCTCTTTAATCTGTTGGAAAGTGAAGAAGCGTTGTGAAAACCATGATGATTCTTTAATGTCAATACTTCTTATCTTCTGTAAACATGGGGGTTTTGTTCAAAGTCCAGTTTTGTTTGTGAATCACTACGAAAAAACTTCATTGTAAATTTTCCTGTCAATGCATTTTGAGGGTGTGTCTCAGTTTTAAGACCTTGATATTTAGTTGTTTTTAATTGTACTCCAACAAGCACTCGTTTTGTGTTACTCATGTATAATTTTGAATTAGTATTGTAAAAATCAGTAAAGATGCCTAATTTTCAAAGCCACTGAGCACCCATTAGAAAGGCTTAATAGCTCTGAAAATCAGGGCCATACACTTAAAAAAAAAGTCTTCTTTGTGTCCCTGCCAGCAGGTATATGGGATCTTGGGGAGCAATTACCACACAGGTGGGGTGCCAATTAATTTCTTTATTAAAGGAAAAAGGAAGTGGTGGGAATTTAACAATAAAATA
>NC_133774.1:86864235-87008990 GCF_003597395.2 Chelonoidis abingdonii | reverse complement strand
AGGGGCCCTCCCTTTGAGAAGGGCAGTGGCCCTGGTAAACAACTTAACAGCCAGGGAGGGGAGGCCACAGGAGAACAAAAACAAAATGGAGTATGGGGACAGCTGTAAGAAACAAAATGGAATAGGGGGATAGCTGTAACAGACACTTTGATTTTGTTTTTCCTTCTCCTGCTTGTTTCCCTTCCTTCACTCATTTTTTTCTTCTTGACAGTGTGATTTGCCATAGGCGCAACCTATTAGGCGACCTAGGCGGTCGCCTAGGACACTAGGATTTGGGAGGCAGCATTTTCTTCAGAAGAGACTGCGGCAACCGGATCTTCGGTCGCCCAGGTCGCCACCGGTATTTAAGCGGAGGGAGCTGGGGCAGGGGGGCACAGGGAGGGCCGCCTGCAGCAAGTAAGGGGGGTGGGCTGCCTCCGGGCAGGAGCTCAGGGATGGGGGAGGGCACAAGGTGGAAGTTTCGCCTAAGCTGATTGGTGCCACAAGCCTGGGAGGCGAAAGAAGTGAAGCAGCGATGGCGTGCTCGGGGTGGAAGTAGAGCAGGAGTGAGTTGGGGTGCGGGGGGGTGCCTCAGGGTGGAGGTGGGGTGAGGAGCTGCTGCGGGGGGGATGCCTCCGGGCAGGGGCTCAGGGATGGGGGAGGGCGCAAGGTGGAAGTTTCGCCTAGGGTGCAAAACATCCTTGCATTGGCCCTGGCCATAGGAACCACTCCACACAATGTGTCTGTTGGTGTTGCTGAGGAATCAGCAGTAACGTATGGTCCTTCAGTCCATGCTAGTGCCCATCTCAAAGGCAAATTTTTGGGTTCCTGACAGTCTAGTCTAAGCCTGATTGTAAATCATTCTGCTCTAAAGAATGAATGAATTCTAAAGAATTACTCTGAAAAATTGAAATAGCATGATTTCATATTTACTGTCTCAGTGGCTCAAAATCCAGACCTCAGTCATTTAAGGTTCTGAGCACCCTGAACTCTCACTAACTTCAGTGAGAGCTGAGAATGCTGAGCACCTCCAAGAATTGAGCCCCATATTTGCTCAAGTTACAAACAAAGATATTCCACCCCCCACCTTCCCTGATTCCTATCACTAAAATCTTGACTAGGGTCTGAAAGTCAAGCTGTGACCTTTCTGGCTCATGATCATCACTAGTAACTTTATCCAGCTGAAGGTTACCCAGGGTGTAACTGAGTTGTACATCCACCATAACTGTTATCTGGATCAGGGTTAATAAGCTCTAAAGAGCGCAGCCTAAATTTCAGTTCCCAGGGTAAGTTTGCAATGATGTCAGCTAGGTTAAAAAAACACATGCTACTTATAAACTGAACAAATTTGTTATGGAGTCACTGAGAGACAATAAACATAGACTTTAGAATGTCATCGTTGCAGCAGAATGTTTCAAAGTATAATGGCAGTTTAATACTGTGCTTGCTGGTTTAAACTTCATGAGAAAAGCATCATTGTTTAATATTTCAATTAAACATTCATTGTTTAAATATTGCAATACCTTTTATCATTTGTTATATCAGTATGAAAACAGGAAGGAAACTAGTTTCTTGCACTGCGTTTCCTGGCACTAAAGGTTGTTCGTTTTTAGCAAGAGGGCTTCAACTACCACTGGGCTCAAGAAATCACTTGTAACTAAAGAGTGCTTTTCAAATATGGTTCCTGGTTTGCTTATACAGAGAAGAGCTTCTGATCGCTTGAACTTTCAGGCTTCTGAGCTGAACAAAATGAGCCACATCAGCTGGTGTAAATCAATGGACCCGCAGCTAGTGAACACTTCAGTAAAGCTATGCCACTTTACACCAGGTGAGGATCTGGTCCTATTTTTATTTTGGGGAAAGAAGTCATGCTTAACTATGATTGTGATGAAATAAAGCAACTGACTCATATAAACATATGTTGTGGGATTTTCCCAGAGATCAGGTTTTGGGGAAAATATTAAAAACAAACACATTAGTAACAAAAGTCTATCCCATCCATACAGTATGAGTAATGAATCAAAAGCAAACCCTGGAATCCAAATCGCTTTGAATGTTAGGGGACCTTACCTTTTAAACCCATAGATTCAAGTCTGCTCATATGGTTTGTTCCTTGGTCAGACCCAAAACTAAAAGGAGCCTCTCTTCCAGTTCCGGCTGAGGGGGATGCAAAATCTTTTTAAAATAATAAAGGTAAATATTTCCTTCTAATGCTTCAGAATGACATTTGGCTACTCTGCAACACAAAAATTACTTAGAATGTTTGAACATGTTACATTCCATATACTGTAGTCATTCAATTTTTAATTTAAATGTGATTGCTGCTGAATCTAGACCCTTGAGTAGAAGTGTATTCCACCTATTCACCACAACCGCCATAAAATAATACCTCTTCAGACTCATCTTACTTGCAAACTTTCTTAATTAAACTCTGTTTCATAGAACCAGAGAATCATATGACTGAGAGGTCATCTAGTCCAGTCCACTGCACTCAAGGCAGGGCTAAGTATTATCTAGACCAGCCCTGACAGGTGTTTGGCCAACCTGCTCTTAAAAATCCCCAATGCTGGAGATCCCACAACCTCTGTAGGCAATTTATTCCAGTGCTTAACCACTCTGACAGTTAGGAAGTGCAACTGATTGTTCTTTCTTAAGTGGAGTACTTTGCATTTGTCCTTATTGGATTTCATCCTATTTACTTCAGATCATCTCTCCAGTTTGTCTTCTTCTAATCCAGGGGCGGGCAAACCTTTTAGCCTGAGGGCCACATCGGGTTTCCGAAATTGTATGGAGGGCTGGTGAGGGGAAGCTGTGCCTCTCCAAACAGCCAAGCATGGCCCAGCCCCCACCTCCATCTGACACCTCCCCTCACTTCTCGCCCCCTGACAGCGCCCCCCCCAGGAACCCCTGTCCCATCCACCTCTCTCTATCCCCCAGACCTCCCACCCTTGAGTGTTCCCCACCGCCCCATCCAACCCCTCCTCTCATTGCCACCTGGGACCCCTTCCCCCATTCAACCCCTCTGTTCCCTGCCTTCTGACCGCCCCGACCCCTATCCACACCCCCGACCCCTGACCACCACCCTGAACTCCCCTGCCCTCTATCCAACACACCCTGCTCCCTACCCCCTTACCGCGCTCCCTAGAGCACTGATGGCTGGCGGCGCTACAGTTGTGCTGCCCAAAGCACCAGGACAGGCAGCCACACTGATCAGCTGAAGCCAGCCATACCACCGTGCAGCAGGGAGCACTGAGTCAGGTCGCAGCTTTGCAGCTGCACTACCTGGCAAGAGCTCGCAGTCCTGCTGCTCAAAGCATTGCGCCAGTGGCGCAGTGAGCTGACGCTGAAGGGGACGGGGAACAGCAGAGGTAGGACTGGGGGCTAGCCTCCTGGGCCAGGAGCTCAGGTGCCAGGCAGGAAGGTCCTGTGGGCTGGATGTCACCCGCAGGCCGTAGTTTGCCCACCTCTGTTCTAATCTGTTCAATAACCTCATAACTATCTTAAGCCTTAATTTAATAATAACTACTTTAAATACTTTAGGAAAGTCACCCACAGTATTAATTATTTTCTCTTAACACTAAATAATTCCCAATTTCATCCATCCAGTTAATTATTTTTGTTGTTTATAACAATAAGAATAACTAGCATATTGTACTCTCTCCAACTTAATTATATAGCTTTCTTATGATAAGATGACCAAAGTTGGACACAATCTAAAGGCCTTAGCAAGGCTCCTGTATATGATGCTGCATTGGGAATTGAAGGAAATAGCACTTCATGATTGATGATGATGGGAGGCATTATGCCCATGGAGGCTAGTAGCAGGCATGATGCCACAAGTTGTGTTCCACTGACCCTTGTTGCATCTTTTGAAATCTGGTGTGTAGAGAGTGGAGATGTGTTCTCAAGTTACCCCCTCTCTGCTGTTCATCACTGTTCTCCCCACCCCACCCACCAGCACTGATATAAGAACATAAGAACGGCCCTACTGGGTCAGACCAAAGGTCCATCTAGCCTAGTATCCTGTCTACTGACAGAGGCCAATGCCAGGTGCCCCAGAGGGAGTGAACCTATCAGGTAATGATCAAGTGATCTCTCTCCTGCCATCCATCTCCACCTTCTGACAACAGAGGCTAGGGACACCATTCCTTACCCATCCTGGCTAATATACATTAATGGACTTAACCTCCATAGATTTATCCAGTTCTCTTTTAAATGCTATTATAGTCCTAGCCTTCACAACTGCCTCAGGCAAGGAGTTCCACAAGTTGACTGTGCGCTATGTGAAGGACAACTTCCTTTTTTTTTTAAAAAAAAAAAACCTGCTGCCCATTAATTTCATTTGGTAGCCCCTAGTTCTTATATTATGAGAACAAGTAAATAACTTTTCCTTATTCACTTTCGCCACACCACTCATGATTTTATATACCTCTATCATATCCCCCCTTAGTCTCCTCTTTTCCAAGCTGAAAAGTTCTAGCCTCTTTAATTTCTCTTATATGGGACTCATTCCAAACCATAATATTTTTAGTTCCCCTTCTCTGACCTTTTCTAGTGCATATATTTTTGAGATGAGAAGACACAATCTGTATGCATATTCATGAGTGGCATACCATCAAATTATATAGGGAATAATATAATCTCATTCTTATTCTTATCCCTTTTTAATGATTCTAAATCTGTTTGCTTTTTTGACCCTCTGCACACTGGCAATGATGCTTCAAGAAATCACGATACTCAAGATCTTTTTTCTGTCGTTGTAGCATATTAGCCCCCATAGCTATGTATATAGTTGGGGTTTTTTTGCAGTTTCCTTATTTTCTTTATCACATTAAATTTCATTGCATTTATTTGCCAATCCCTTAGTTTTTGTGGACTTTTTAAGTTCTACAGTCTGCTTTGTCTTAACTATTTGAGTCAGTTAGTATCACGTGCAACTTTGCCTTCACTTTGACACTTTTTCCAATCCTTTGAATAATTGAATTAAGATTCATCAGGAATTTACCTTGGGGAAACACACTAGTTACCCTTCTCCATTTGAGATTTACCATTTCTACTTCTTTGTTCCTGTCTTTTAACCAGTTCTCAACATTAAAAGACCTTTCCTTTTATATCCCATACATTAATTTACATAAGACCTTTGTGAGGACCTTGTCAAAGCTTTTCTGGAAATATAAGTATACTATGTTCACTGGATCCCTTGTCCAATGTATGGTTACCGGTTTCCATTTAAAGAACTCTAATAGATTAGTAAGAACAATTCCATCAGAAAACCCATATTGCTATGCCCAAATTTATGTCCTCTTTGTGTCTGATAATTTATTTTACTATGTTTAACAATTTCCCAGTAACTATGTTAGACTACAGTCTGTATAGACAGATACTCTAGAGCCCTTTTTAAATATTGCTTACCTTATATATTCCATATTGATACAGAAGCGAATTAAAGGAAGGTTATAAACCATAGTGAATAGTTCTGCACCTTCACATTGAGTTCTTCAGAACTCTTGGGAATCGTATTGGTCCCGGTGACTTAATTTGAGTTATAATTATCAAATCTCACCATAGTCACTTATTATGGCATTCTCAGATTTGTCACCATACAAACTGGCTCAGTTTGGGAACCTTCCTACACCTCAGCTGTGAAGATTAGAAGCAAAGAATCCATTTAGTTCTCCCGCATGACTTTATGTCTTAAGATCTCCTTTGTATCTCGTCATCAGGGCGCACTGTGTGTAGCAGCTTCTGCTTCTGATGTACTTAAAAACATTTTATGTTATATTTGGATAGTTGGCCTACCACAGCTATTTCGAATCTTTTGCTTATCTAAAATTCATTTTGATTTCAATTACTTCGTATAATTGTGTTATGCTCCTTTCTATTTTACTCACTAGGATTGACTTTCCACTTTAAAAGTCAGCTTTTACTCTCTATGTTCTTTACATGTTGTTAAGCCATGGTGCTTTTTTTTAGTTCTTTTACGTGTTTCTTAATTGGGTATACATTTAAGTGGCTCTTATTGTCTTTAAAAGCCAATATATGCACATAATTCATTATTTAGACAAACAAGCATATTATTTATAGTTAAGATTTAAAAGTATAAACATCAGCAATGGAAAGTAGTAGAGCGTAAAATATTATTTAATATACTTTTGGTCAATTTCATTCTGTTTTATTTAATTTAAAATGACATAATTACGGTTTTGGTTTTAGAATGTTAGGAGTAAACCCTGCAGCTGGACCTGTTAAGTCTTCTTGCATAGCTAATGCTGCCGATGCCTGCACTTCCTGATTGGCTGGGAAGCTAGCAGGATTCTTAACCCATCTGCAGCGTAGCTCCCAGGCCGTGCAAGGAAGTTTCGGTGCCCTAGCGAAACTTCCACCTGTCGCTCCCTCTCCCCCAACCCCTCAAGCGCTCCCTCGCCCTGAAGTGTGCCCCCCGCCCCCAGCGGAGCTCCCCACCCCTGGCCCGAGGAGTCCTGTGTACTCCTCATCACCTCTGCTCCGTCCTCCCCCTAAGCACGCTGTCCTCTCTAATTCTCCTCGCCAGCTTGCGGTGCCAAAACAAGCTGATTGGTGCGCATAGCCTGGAGGTGGAGAAGTGAAGCAGAACGCGCAGTGGAACCCCGGGCGCGGTTGGACGCGCCAGGCATGAGTGGCAAGTTGTAGAAATTTTGGTGTGCCCAGAAACTCCCCCCCTCAAACTCCACCCCCACTTCCAACTCTGAGGGTTTGGGTGGGGAGTCTGGGTCAAGGTCCTGAGCTGGGATTAGGTGCAGACGGGTCAGCTTTGGGATGATTTTGTGGTCTGGGTGCATCTCTGGGCGGGGCAGAGTGGGTGGCTAGGAGGGTTGTGAGGCGGGCAGGCTGTGGATGAGGTTGGGTGCAGGCTGGATGGTTTGAAAGGGAGAGTGCAGCTCTGGAGGAGTTTGGGGTGGAGAGTGTGTGGGAAAGTGAGGTGGTGCATGCTCTGGACGGATTTGGATAGGAGGGACAGGGCGAGTGTGGGCTAGAGGATGAGGGTCAGCTGCAGGGGCTCAGGCGGGGAAGAACTTAGTGCAGGGGAGAGGGTGGCGCTGAAGATGAAGGGTTCATGATGCGGGGTCCAGGCTGGGAAGAGCTATTAGGGGTGCAGGCGTGATACGATTTGCTGGGATGAGGTTCATGATGGGTCGGCTGAGCAGAGGATTAGGGTGTGGGGGGCTGAGGGGTTTGGGGTGTTGGACAGGCTCAGGGTGAGGGCAGAAGCACAGGGTAAGGGCAGCCTGCCCTGCCAGTAGGAGATGGGGGACACTAAGACCCTGGGGCAGCAGACAGCAGTTCTGCCCGGAGCCGCTCTACTCCAGCAACAGAAGCAGGCAGGGGAGAGACGCTGCGCTGCTTTCTGTGAGGCACTGACGTGGCGGGGCGTGGGGGGAGGAGACCTGCGGGGGCCGGGCCGATCCAGGCAGGGCCTGGGGAGAGACCCAGCTCCAAATATTGCTGGAGCAGGGCCCCCGTCCCTGAATGTTGCTGGTGCTCGAGCACAGCAAACATATAGAACCTGCCCCCTGTAAACCCTGGGCTGCTGGCTGCCGCGGCGGCGCACTGACCCAGGGGACACCCTGGGCTGCCGGCTCCATCCCAGCAGCAGCGGCCGCTTAACCACTTAAAAAAAATTGGGGGGGGGGGGCGCTGCTTTTTGGCGCCCCCAAATCTTGGCTCCCTAGGCAACCGCCTAGTCCGCCTAAATGGTTGCACCGGCCCTGAGCTTGCCCAATGCATGTGTCCAAAGATTCTCTGTCTCTTTGTGCTTGTCTCTCTTGCTAAGCCCTGCTCCTCCACTGCTCCAGCCTAGACACTGCCTGTACCCAGCAGCATTCCAGTTCTGCCCCAGCCTTGCTCCTGCCTTCCCTGACTCCTGGTAATCTGGTTCTGACCTTTGGCTCTGATTCCTATCTTGATCTTTGGCATTTGGACTCTGATCAGTAGGTCTGACAACCTACAACCTGCCCCCGACATACACAAGGCTAACCTATTTAAAATTTTTGAGATCACCTCATGTGTACTGAAAAGTCAGTCAAGAACTAAGACATATAATCAATAGGTGAAAAAAATCAATGTCAAACCTTTAGAAGCATTTGATTGAATAATGTTAGTCTGAGGAAAATATAACTGAGATACTATTAAGATGCTGATGGCATGAATTTTTAATGTTGGCAGAAGAAAATGAAAAATATGTCAGTATGCCCTAAACAGCTTGTGGAAAGAAGGAGCTGTTAATGGATTTAAGGAGGATAGCCTCATACATGATACATTAGACATAACTAATGTGTGGGGAGGTTAACTGATATCATTAGTCATCAAGAGCTGTTCTATCATAAGATATTACTGTAAATGTCTGAGGATAATTTCATATTAACTACAAACCAAGGCCCCAGTTCAGGAAAGGATGTAAGCCCTTGTTTAATCTTGTGCTGAAGTCTCATTTCCTTCAAAGTGATCTAAGCACATGGTTAAGCACTTTGCTGAACAGAGATGCTTTCCTGAATTGTAGCCAAAAGACTTGACCCAATGACAACTGAAATAAATGCAAGGAGTTCCACTGACTCCAGTGGGCATTTTATCAGTCTCCGTATACTCATCCCATTGGTCAAAAGAAGTCTTTCCATCATGCATATTGTATATAATACATATTTCAGGAAAAACAAAGTAAGGAATGTTTTAGAGAGTTTTAAAAAAAATGTATTGGGACTATTTTTGTATCCCACTCCATATAAAGTCAGGATCCTACGGTACTATGAGTCCAAGTGTTCAAGGCTCAGGGGAAAGCAATGGAAACCTCTACAAATGACTTGAAATAGCTTTTCTGAATATACAAATGTCCCAAGTGTAAGGTCCAAAATCTCAGGAATTTCCTGAGCTAAAAGTGAATGCTGGCTCCTATTGGGAAGTTGGGAATGACCACTAAATGGGTGAAAGCACCTGTTTCTAATCCTCCAAAATCCTTAGATCAGTATAAATTTGTGGCCTGCTTATATAGCAAATCTGCAATTGATGCCAGTGAGAGTTTTACCTATCCTAAGCAACAAGCCAGTGTAATTCTGAGGAGTGACACTAAATGTGTACCAGGAGAAAGAGAAAACATTTCTCTAGCAGTTGTTTTTTTATTTGTTTGTTTTTTTCAGATGGGGAATGTATGATATGCTTGAGGAGTTTAGAATGTTAGATTAAGTGCTAAAGAGATAGATTAGTGGGCAGAATGCAGTCCAGGTAGTGTGATAAACTTGGCTATCTCCTCCACCTGTGCGGGATATTATAGAGACATCAACTGTAATTTCAGAATTACATTTGCATTGAAATTTCCACTTCAATCAGAACTAAAATCCTTCTGATTATACTTTAATAAATTAACCCAGTCTCCAAATTTGGCATGGTAACTCTCCAAGAGACAATTTAATATTCATTCCCATTTTAGCTTATGCAGAGGAAAGATTTTTAAATGCTCACCTTTTAAAATGTTGCCCTTTTCCTTTTATTTATTTGAGTTCTTCTAACTTAAAAGATAAAGGTTACAGAGGCTTCAATTTTCAGCCAGTACCTCATCTTTAGAATCTCTCAGACATTGGCTCGGCATTGAGAGTTGAAATAATGCAATTTAAAAGGTAGTGCTATATTTTGTCATAACCAAATTGAATTTTACCCTAAAAAGCTGAAAGACACAAGAAGTTTCATCAATGCTCCACTCTTCCATGAATCAAGAGACGTAGGGAAAAGTGTTCTTATGCAAAGGAGGGAAATTGGCATTGATTTCCTTTCATTTCCAATATACAATGACGTATTCAGTTCCTCTAAATCACACTCCAATGGAGAACCTTAATAATGACCAACATGAGATTAAGATATTTTACCGAGAAATACAAATTCCCTGCAGAAGTGGGCATGTATTATTACTAAATTAACAAATTTAAAGTCCTTGTTAAGTCTATATACCTCCATGTAATTTCGAGGAATTGGATAAATGCAGTGTGAGTAGTTTTACGTTAGAAATGAAAGGATGTTTGTTGTGGTGTCTGTGGAAGATGTAAGTGTGATACCGATAGTGGAAAGAAATGTGGGTTTAGGTTGCTCTGAAGTTTATAATAGCCTTAAAAGGTGATTGCCCACATCTTCTGACCTTATCACTCAAGACTAGGAGACTAGGGGCCTGATCCAAAGTCCAGTGAAGTCAATGAGAGCTTTGGACTCAGTCTTGAGTGAATAAATGAGGGGATATTGAGGGGATATTGAGTGGTCAGTCACTGACTGTGGCTGTCAGTGTGGACTGGCAAAAAGATGAAAATAAGAATGAACTACCATCAGGAGCGGCTCCAGGCACCAGCACACCAAGTGCATGCCTGGGGCGGCAAGCCACGGAGGGTGCTCTGCCAGTCGCCAAGAGGGCGGCAGACAGGCTGCCTTTGGCAGCATGCCTGTGAAGGTTCCACTGGTCCCGCGGCTTCGGCAGACCACCCGCAGGTGCGCTGCCGAATCCGCAGGACCAGGGACCTCCCACAGGCAAGCCGCCAAAGGCAGCCTGCTGGCCGTGCTTGGGGCAGCAAAATACCTAGAATCGCCCCTGACTACCATTGGCCCCATAAAAATGACCAAAGGATTGGTTGACAGAGAGGAAGGATAGGTAGGATTTTCACTTCAGCAATTAAAACCCCAGTCTAGCAACTGACACAATGTAGTTGACCCCTGCACCTCCACAAAGCCCTATGAGATCAATGAGGCTCCACAAAAAGTGTAAGGTTTTGCCCACATGAAGTCAGGTGCTGGATCAGAGCCTAAGTTGTAATGTTCTGTTTGGAGGCGGGGTAAGGCCTTAAGAAACAATGACTAAGTAGTAGGGCATCAGATGAGGAACAAATATTGTTTCAATATTGTGTAATGTGAAAAAAATGAGCCCAAATATAAGTACAGCTGTATAATCCCATTACCCCAAAGGGTTACTGTTCCTAGTGTCAGAGGAAAGTTATATTTGTCATATTTTTTTACCAGTTTAGAAAATAAAAATCAGACTTTGGAAAGACCATTTGTTCTGCCACTCTACCCCTGTTTGTGCTTCTAGCTTTCTCAATGCGTGAAAATTATTCTGTTTTCTTCAAGGATGTGCTTTTCTACTTAGTAACAAAACTGCAAGCAATATGACAGACCTAAGTATTGCATGGCTGAGCATGTAGCACAAATCTCAGGGTAGCTTTGCTCAACTCCAGGGAGGAGACTCCCAAGAAAAATACTGAGTTACTGTAGCTGAGATGAATTGGCATCCTTACAGGATTGTCCACACTTAGCAATGGACCTGTTTCAGGGAAATTGACTGACAGAAGTGGTTTGTTGCATCACTCATTTTTACAAGTTCAGCACCCTCACCTAACAATGCTGTCTTTGGGAGAACAGTTTTGATGTATCCATAGACTTCTTACAGGCATGTCTGTACTTTTGGAACTCCTGATACACTAAAGTACTCAGCACCTCTTGACCAGATGTTTGCATATTTTCATATGTTTGCATATGTGCTTCCACATATTTTAATAGTGCCATCTAGAAGTTATGTAGCTATGAATTGTTCTCCTTAAGCACTGAGGATAGGACAAAAAGTAATGGTCCTAAATTACAGCAAGGAAGATTTACATTAAGAATAAGTTCCTAGCTGTAAGGGTAGTTACGCACTAGAACAAATTTTTACCTAGAGAGGTTGTGGAATCTCCATCATTGGGGATTTTTCAGAGCAGGTTAGACAAACACCTGTCAGGGATGATCTAGATAATTCTTAATCCTGCCTCATTACAGGGGACTGGACTAGATAACCTGCCAAGGTCCCTTCCAGTCCTACATGTCTGTGATCCCAGAACTCCCTTTTCTCAGTCATTATCCCTGCCATTGTCAGTGTGGGCTCGTCTAAGAACCTACTGTAGAGGAAGTTAGAGACAAACAGTGTAGTGTCCTGGTTGTGAGCCTCCATAGAGAAGAGCTTCAGAGTGGTAGACATGTTAGTCTGTATCAGCAAAAAGAATGAGGAGTACTTGTGGCACCTTAGAGACTAACACATTTATTTAGGCATAAGCTTTTGTGGGCTAAAACCCACTTTATCGGATGCATGCAGTGGAAAATTCAGTAGGAAGATATATATACACATAGAACATGAAAAAATGCCATACCACCTCTAACGAGTGGGTGATTAATGTGGGCTATTATCAGTTAATGTGGGCTATTATCAGCTAATCAGGATGGCCCATTTCAAACAGTTGACAAGAAGGTATGAGTAAGAGTAGGGGAAATTTACCATGAGGAAATAGTTTTTACTTTGTGTAATGACCCATCCACTCCCAGTCTTTATTCAAGCCTAATTTAATGGTGTCCAGTTTGCAAATTAATTCCAGTTCTGCAGTTTCTCGTTGGAGTCTGTTTTTTGAAGATTTTTTGGTTGGAGAATTGAGACTTTTAGAACTGTAATTGAGTGACCAGGGAGGTTGAAGGGTTCTCTGACTGGTTTTTTAACGTTATAATTCTTGACGTCTGATTTGTGTCCATTTATTCTTTTGCTTAGAGACTGTCCAGTTTGGCCAATTTACATGGCAGAGGGGCATTGCTGGCACATGATGGCGTATATCACATTGGTAGATGTGCAGGTGAGTGAGCCTCTGATGGTGTGGCCGATGTGATTAGGTCCTATGATGGTAGGGTGACCAGACAACAAGTCCAAAAAATTGGGATGGGGGTGGGGGAGGTAATAGGAACCTATGTAAGAAAAACACCCAAAAATTGAGACTGTCCCTATAAAATCAGGACATCTGGTCACCCTATATAATGCTGTCACTTGAAAAGATATGTGGACAGAGTTGGCATAGGGCTTTGTTGTAAGGATAGGTTCCTGGGTTAGTGTTTTCATTGTGTGGTGTGTGGTTGCTGGTGAGTATTTGTCCCAGTAGGTGCTGCTCTAATACAAATAACATAGCAATAGAGACAGGCTGAGCAAAGGAGAGTATGACTCTGACTGAAGAATGCCAAAAGCTCCAATGTAGTAAAGACTATCCAATATTTTTTAAAAATGAAAAATATGAGCATTTTTGTTGCTCCAAAATGTTTGATTCCAATGCAGATCACTGCTGCAAGGCTCTCCTTTGTCACCCTCCTTTACATCTATTGTTCCCATTCTTCTCACTATCTTTCCCCAACAGGCATCTGTATCAGAGACTGGTAGTTTCAGCAGTAAGATCATAGAGACAGCAGCCAGCCAGCCTCAGTTCTCACCACAAGAGCACAATATTGAGACAAGCCTGAGAAAAAGTCTAGAAATGGGATTTGGAAGGAAAGGGAGGAGGAGGGAGGTGTAGAAAAGAGGAGAGGAAGGGCAGAGGAGGAAAATTGAGAGGGAGAAAGAAGTGGAGGGGAAGGGTGGCAGGAAATGGGAAATGAGAGTAAGAAGACCAGCCTAGGAAGAAAGAGTCAAGGGAAAAGGCTAGGATCAGGGAATGGAAGGCTGGCAGAAAGAGAAAGAGGAGGGACAGGTGGAGTGGAAAAGAGAGACAGGGATGGAGGGAATCGAATAATGGCAAGAGGTGGAAGGCTCAGGTAGGAGTGGGCCACAGGAGGTACAACGAGCAAAGAGGAAGGGGATGGACAGAGGCTGAGAGCGAGGGACAAAAGGGAGTGGAAGGACTAGAGAGCTGGGAATGGGAGGAGGGCGACACAGAGGGGAGGCGCTGTGAAGAGGGGCAGTGCGCTGCGGCTCCTCCCAGGCACCCCGGGAAGTTTGCTGAGCATCCCTGAGACACCACAGAGCGCTGCCTCGCTGCAGGGGAGAGTCACACGGTGCGGTTGGGGGTGAGGTTCAGCTGGACTTGACGCGTTTGCTGGCTGGTCCGGAACAGAGTCGGGGAGTGGAGAAAGCAGGAAGCCAGAAAGAAGAGGCTTCGGGGGCATTTACCTGAGACCAGCGCAGCTGCAGGCGCGCCAGACCCGTCACCCACAGAGACCCCCCATCTTCTCCAGGATGCTGGGTCGCCGAATGCCCCCGAGCGGCAGAGGTGAGCTGGGAGTGTGCAGGCAATAGCTCGAGTGTAAACGTGAGTACAAGCAAAGCTAAAGCGCTGATCTCCGCACCTTTCAACTACAAGAAACTCTCTTTAGAAACCTGACTACGCTCAGCTCCCCGCTGCAGGGGCTGTTAGTCAAACGGCGCCTATAATAATAACTACAGGACTCACAATCCGAGTCACGATCTTATTTAATTGCCCGGCTATAGGTCGCAGTGAGGTATCTGTTGGCTGGTTGGATTATTTGGCGCTGGTTCGAGGAGGGGAGTTTTTAAAAAGCGCGTGTGTGTGCGCAGGGGCACGGGAGGGGGTGTCATGCTTGATTCCTGCTTGGAATTCAGCTCCGCACATCCCTCACCCGCCTTTGTGAGTCCATCCAGTCCTCCCCTTGCGGAGAGCCGGCTGCAGTTTGGGGGAGTTTGGGACTCTCCGATTGGCTTTTTCTGGAAGCTCGCGGCTCGCCTGGCGTTTTTCTAATGAGTGTCACTTCTCCTTGCAATCCGTGCAGGTGGCGCGGTGCGAGCTGCCTGGTTTCCAGCCCGCGTCGGCTTCTAACGAATGCACGAGAGTGAGCCCAGCGAATCCGAACGTTTACGCCCGTGGCTCCAGCCTGAGCCGGACACGACGCGGGGTAGGTTCTAGTCGGGCAGAGGACCCGGAGTGGGGTTTGAAAGCAGAGCGTGCTGTTTTGACGGGTAGATGCAGAAAACAGGACTCTGGGGAGGCACTGATGTATAAAGTGGTGCTTACAGAAATAACCTAGCTAGACGTATACACCACTGCAGAGGTGGGGCCAACAACTAAACCGTACATGCCGCCTCTTGTTCACTGGCACCTCACTCTTCTGAGCTAGCTGGAGCTAGCAGGGTCCTGGCGTATCAACTCCTCTACCCGTAACCAGACTGCCAGGGGCTGACCTTGACGCCATGGGTGGGTGTATTGTGTTAGAAGGACACGCAGGTAGCTTTGCTGTTTGTGGGCTCAGGTCACTTGCACTAGTCTGACGGCTGCGATGTGCTTTGTGAGGAAAGGATTGTGTGTGAGAGGGAGAGAGAAAGAGAGATCAGATAGTTTGGATAGATCCAGACTTATTTGCTTAGTCATGATTTTTACGTCTCACCTAAAGTACGAGTCCATCACTCTTGCTAGTCCCAGTTAAAAGACCTCATATTCTTTGTTCCATTTCCATGTTGATTAATTATTACGAATTTCACCTGAAGGGATATGCCTAAGTACCTCCATTGTGCTAAGAACACCATTTAGGCGGGCTGTGTGATAGGGCAGTTCCAGTGAACAGTTCTGGAAGTGCTAGTGAAGTATCAAGGTTGGTGATCAAGTTCCTTGAAACTGAAAATATCATCATTCCCAAGCCTTACAACGCAAGAGCAGTGTAGTATTGGAGTCAATTACAAATTTAGATCTCCACCTCCCGCTGGTTGTTACATTAGCTTAGGCAAAGTTATATGCTGCAAGCCCTGCATTTCTCTGGTCATTGCATTAAAAGTTATTTCATTTTTTTCTTGCAAATTTTAGTACCTGTCATATTTTATTCCTCAATACTCTCATCTGGTGGTCAGTCATGGAGGCTTTTTTAAAGTTATACAACTCCCATGTCAGCTTTTATAATCAGTTCTTTGTTCTATGTACTATATCTAATGTAATTTATGTTTCCTTATACGGTACTAGATAACCTGAAAAAGTACATGTGGGTGCCACTTGCTGCTTTTTTAGATTTATTTGTGGCCACTTTATTTGGAAAGATCTTGGAAGAGAAATTAGTTTGATATGTAAAGTGAAGGCTCAGTGTCACACTGGTTGAATTTTCGAGAGATTGGTTAAACAGGTAAAGTCATGAGAGTTGTTCCGGGTTAGAAAATTACTTCCTATTTAGAATAGTGACTGTCTGCATACCTTTAGTTCTTTGTTTAGAAAAGAAAGAGCTTTGACCCAAGTGAGTGAAAGCTGCGGTCACTGCAACTTTTTAGAATCTGGAAACTGAACAGTGGATTCTTTCCCAGGAGAGAGGGCAGCTAGAGGGAGTGAGAAGAAAGGAGTAAAGATAACTTTTGCCAATATGCTTAAAGCCAAGATTCAAAACACCCAGAGCTCCTGTATGAGAGTTGCTACTTAGAAGAATTACTAATGGAAAATGCTGTTGTCTGAAAGCTAGAAGCCAAGAAAAATAACTCTTTGTTAAAAGTTTTGGCCTAAACCATAAAACTGCCAGCACATTCATTTTAAAAACATTTGAATTTCTTTTTGTTTGTTTGTGCTTTCCAAGAAATATTGTTCTGCAGCTGATGTTTGTCGTCTAAATCCCATTTGCAGCTAGAGCCATTCAATTTCAAATTGGGAATGTAGATTCAAATTCACCTATGTTCTCAGAAAGCTTTTTGTATTCTTAAATTTAATGTCACCGGGGCATGCCTGACAAATTACACACATTTACTCATCATCTGGAAAAGCTTTTAAAATAAATAAAATGGAAGAAAGTTTGGCGTTGTATACATATTCTTTTCTTTTCCTTCTCCTTTCTGAAAATTGTCATTTGTGGGTAAAGTTAATGGCTTCATATGGAGAAGGATGGAGACCTGGAATGTGTGGACTCTCCAATCCCTTTATTCAAGAGAGTTTTTTTTGTTGCTGCTTGGAATGTAGGGAAAGGTCAGATCCAGTGGTGTACTGGATAGAGATATAATTCAGTTACCAATGTGACTGTGTAATATATATGTCCTTGTATAGACAAAAGTTAAGAAGGAGAATATAGAAACAATGAGCCAAATTCTTTTCTCCTTTATACCCATAAAACCTCTTTGACTTCAGGGTGGGTGTAATTAAGAGCAACGTCGCTCCGTTGTTGTTCCAAATAACATAACTCCTAGAAGACTATTTCCTCAGTCTACTGCAAGTTGCTGAGTGTCTATTGTGTGATGCTGAGAGCCCTCAATTCCCAGTAGGAGTCTCAGGGTATGTCTACACTACGGGATTATTCCGATTTTACATAAACCAGTTTTGTAAAACAGATTGTATAAAGTCGAGTGCACGCGGCCACACTAAGCACATTAATTTGGTGGTGTGCAATTCATAGTAACCTTAGAAAAGGAGCCGAAAAAAGGCGCAAAGTCCAATGGTCTTTCAAGAGTTTCTGGAGAGCAAGAGATGATGACAAACCTCTGTAGCCTAGTCCACAGCTCACGTATCAACACTCTAGTGGCAGTTGCTGACCAATGCAGTCCGCTCGGCCATCAATTCTGCGGTTGGAGATCCTAGCATGATGGTGCAAAACAGTGTTGCGGGTGATTCTGGTATGTTGTCACTCATTCCTTCTCCATGAAGCAACGGCAGACAATCATTTCGCGCCCTTTTCCCTGGATTGCCCTGGCAGACGCATAGCAAGCAACATGAGCCTGTTTCTTTCACTGTCACCGTCTGTGTACTGATGCGCTGATGGAGCGGTACTGCAGCGCTACACAGCAGCATCATTTCCCTTTGCAAGATAGCAAGACGGTTAACAGTTGTTCTGTACATCTGCAGCACTGTAATGGCAATGAATGACGTTTATCAGTGTTCTGTACATTGCTGCTGTCATGGTGCTCCTGCTGACCTTCGCTGAGGTCAGCTGGGTGCAAAGATCAGAAGACCCTGGTCATTCTCTCTTTTATGTTGTGTCTAAAATAGAGTAGTCCTGCCTAGAATAGGGGGCAAGTGTACTAAGAACCAGTGTACCAGAAGAGCAAGCCGTCCATGTCAGATCCGCAAGAATGATAGCTGCAGGCATATTCTAGGGGGTGTCCTGCAACAACACCTTGCTTCCTTCTCCCCAAGCCCGGGCTACCATGCAGTTCCCCCAATTTGTGTGGATGAAGTAATAAGAGCAGAAAAGAAACACGAATTTTAGTGAGATAATAGGGAGGCAGCTTCAGCTGCTATGATAGCCCAGGCAGGACATTAACTGTGCGGAGAGAGCCAGCATCCCCATCTATTAGTACGCAGTACAGACTTTCTTTAGACATGAAAGGGGCTGAGGGAGCACAGCCCCAGTTGCTAGAATGAGAGGTTACAAGCCTTCTGACATCTGGAAAATAACGGGAGTCATTCCTATTTTACCCAGGCCCGCCGGGCTCTATAGCCAGCAGGAGCACTCACGACTGATGAAAGGAGGCTAAGCCTTTGCACTGTACGCTGCACAGGGAAGGAGGGAGAGGATGCTGCGTTCAGTGCCCCAGCATCGTGTCTACACAGCATGCAGTAGACATACGGTGCATTGAAAAGTCAAGAACATTTTTTTCTTTTTCATGGGGGGGCAGGGTAAATTGACGAGATGTACTGAAGCACCCTGGACAATGTGTGACCTACAGGCATTGGGAGCTCAGCCAAGAATGCAAATATTTTGGAGATTGTGGGACTGTGGATAGCTGGAGTCTCAGTATCCCTCCTCCCTCCATGAGCGCATTTTTGGCTTTCATTTCGCTTTCACAGCACCGTGCTGTGGACTCTGTATCATAGCTGGAGATTTTTTCAAATGCTTGGCATTTCGTCTTCTGTAAGAGACTGATAGGAAGATTTGTTCTCCATACAGCGATCAGATCAGTATCTCCCGTGTCCTGCTGGTTTTTTGGATTGGGACTGCATTGCACCCGTGCTGATCGAGCTACACTGGCAAACAGGAAATGAAATTCAAGTTCGCGGGCTTTTCTGTCTACTTGGCCGGTGCATCCAGTTCAGATTGCTTTCCAAGAGCGTCACAGTGGTGCATGGGGATCCGCGTGAGGCAATACCGTCGATTCGGCCACACTAACCTAATCCGACATGCAAATATGATTTCAGGCTACTCTTCTCGGGGAAGAATACAGAAACTGGTTTAAAGAGCCCTTTATATCGATATAAAGGGCCTCGTTGTGTGGACGGGTGCAGGATTAAATCGGTTTAACGCTGCTAAATTTGGTTTAAACGCGTAGTGTAGACCAGGCCTCACAGGAGTTGCTTAGCGCTTTGCAAGATAGACCCTATATATTACTTATGTGTAAAGGCCCAGCTCCTGCTCCATTGATTTCAGTGGTGCAAGACTGGAGCCAACAGTGCTGGGGCAGATCTTTGGCTTCCATACAGGCCTATGCACCACTCCAGCAGCACACTGAGATCACAAAGTGTATTAATTGGGCAGTTAGGTATTTCCCTGACATGGGAAAATCCCCAGCTATCACAGCCACATTACTGAGGCTATACTACTTCCTCTATTCTCAGCATAGAGAGCATATTGGCAGCGCTGCTTTGCTTTGGGATTGCCGGCCAACTTAGTGGATGCTGGGGACGGGGTGGGCATTTCTGCTGGTGTGAGTTAGAACAGCAAGGAGGCTGCTATACTTTGTATAGGGACCAACTGGGCCCCAGCAGTGCTGGGCTTTGGGGGAGAAAGTGAGATGTAAAGGTGAAATACATCCACCTTTGCCCCCATCTTGAGGTCTGCTTTGAGAACAGCTGAATCAGACATGTAGATGAAGGTTTGATATTTAAGTGTTCTCAATGAGACATTCACATTAACCTCTAAATGCAGTTTTGCAAGGTGAATGGATATCACATTGTTGTGAATATGATGGGAGAGAGAAGTTTCACAGCTTTTCTACTGTTATTGTTTAGCTGGAAACAATTTTCTGCTAGGGCAATTTAAAGGAGACCTGGAAATAAATTAGGGTTTTGTGATTTTTTTTTTTTTAATTTACAATGTATGAAGAAGACATGGATGGCTTTTGTTTTATTTAGAGGAAGTGAGTCTGGGAAGATCCTGTTTCTTTGCTACATTAGAAGTTGGTCTCATCTACCCTATTAAACTTGGAACAGTCTATGGACAACAGGAGAAACAGAAGGATTAGTAAACAGTGACCAGTCATTTGTATGTAACTGGCATTAAGACATTTTGTAGAATGTCTACATCTGTCGTGCTGTAGTACAGGAAGTGCTGCTTAAAAATCAATAGCATAATATGGTCCAAAACATTACTTTAAAATGTTGCTTCCAGATTAAATTTTAATTTTCCAGCATTTTCTTAAATTATTTATTGCATTATTGTTAATATAAATATTGAAAAGGTTTATCAGTGAGATTCATTTTCTGTAGGTCCTAGCAGGTAATATCGCTTTCTTTAGATCATGTTGACGAAATCCATTGTTCAGCAGGAAACTCTGTTGTTGATTGTCCAATACACTGTCCAAAGCAAGCAAAGGTTTACTTTGATTGTGATATTGCATATGATCATAATTTTAACAAGAGGTAGTTAGGAACAATGGAAGATATCCTGTGTATTTTCTGTTGATTAAACATATAGTCCATATTGTCAGGTGGTGTAAATTGATGTAGCTACACTGACTTTAACAGAGCTATGTAATAAAGCATACATAACAAAATGACGGCTCTACTCACAAAATAGTGACTACTGAAATATTTATTTTGTTGCATGTGATACAGTAAGTAGATTTCCATTATATATACAATACAACTTTATTATATCTATATCTATACCTATTTATCTATTTATATATATATAGACACACACATCAACTAATCATTTTGTTGTGTGCCCAGTGATGAACATCCTTGCTTGATCTAACTATGGCTATCTTATTTCTTCTATGGTCACACATAAGAATGTATTATAGTGGGAAGGCACTTACAATGAATGTGGACAATGTGAGATTCCTTTTATAGTGAAGGAGAATCACCCAAAAAGTTTCAGTGCAATTCAGTGTGCAGGCTGTAAATTATTTATGATAGTCAACCTCTACTTAGAATAAAGTTGTTTTGTTTAAAAGGTTCAGATTTATAGGGCTTCAGAAAAACTGTTGTCAACCTAATGGTCCAATCCTATTCCAGTGACATCAATGGGAGTTTTGCCTCCCAGCTTCAGTGGGAAAAGGATCAGGCCCGAGTTCTCTAGTACCTAATAACTAAGTGTTGGTGCCAGTCTGACCATGCAGTATCTAAGTTCTAACAATTCCTGCAAAATCATAAGGCTGAAGCACCACCATACTTACATCATCACATATTATTTTTGCATAGTGAGGTAGTCCTTTTGCAGTATTTGTATGCCATAATAAAAAGAAGTGAGTCTTGGAGACTCTATTGTGAATTTATATTACATCAAAGTTCAAGGAAAAAACTAGTGATGATTCAAAGTCATGACAGAGAAAGAAAAATCAAAGCTGTTTTTAAAAGTATTAGTAAAATAAGTCTGATTAATCTTTCACGTATAATTAAATCGAGAAACTAATATAGTTCTGAAGTTACATGCTCTGAACTACTGATTTATTTTCATTAGATGATACAAATAAAGGTTGGAATTAATTTGTATATAAAGTAATGGTACTGAAAAGTTACCTAATGCAACCAACTAGTAGAATTGTCTTTGAGCTCATGGGTTTTCAGACATCAACTTAACTATAAATAGTATAATTTTGCCATGCTTAGAGAGAGAAACTATTGTAGGCATTTATAACACATCTATTACAGTACCAGCTGGGCCTGGGCACCTGACAAGTTGAGCACAAGTGGCTAAAATCCACCTTTATACCTTTCTTAATCCTAGAGCTGCCAGGGACCAAAACAGCTCCCACAGCCACTTACAACAGTCCCAGGGATGTTCCACTGGTTAGACATCAGCAGAGCACACAGCATTCAAGAACCACTGCCTAGACCCTGTCACACTCCTAACCTGTCCCAGAATATCCCCATCCTATCCCAAGCTGCCTCATCATCACCTCTGGATTCTCCCATGCTCATCAGCACTTTAGAGATGGTGCAAAGTCACTCTCTACTTCTTCAGTGCCCCAGGGAGCATAACAGGAGCTGAGGATCTGATTTATTATCTTAAAAATTGTGTTGGCTTTGGAGGAGTTTACTTACACTTATTCCTGCTTAGAGTCAAAATTAGGTAGTTACTAAACTCCCTGAGATTGGTTGGGTGTTTGTGCTAAACCTTCCTCCCTACTCCTCAGTTCAACATACAGTACTTTGTTTACTCAGCAATAGATATTTTGGATCCAACAACATAAGGAGTCAATACCCTCCATTTACTTCTTTTTTTTTCATCAGTAGAATTATAATCAAAGTAGATGCCTAAAGTTTTAGTTAGTAGGTGGTTGGCTTTCAGACACCAAATGATCAAACCCACTGTAATGCCAGTCCTTGGTATATATTTAATTTTCCCCACGGTATTTATTATTACAAGGCATATACATAGGATTTTCTTTATATAAAGACAGTGATATTGATTCTACTGACTTTTTTTCTCCAATAGGTTCTTGATTTCATTGCCACTGCTGGAAGTTGACATGCAACAACTACTGAAGCCTGGGGCATCCTCAAACGACTCAGAGAACTTCGTTAGGGAATGTGACTTGAACTCCCTCTTGTGGAAAGATATTGGAATTAAACTTTCATGATTTTAAAAAACAAAACAAATTATGGCAACAGTTACCATGCCATTTGTTGCTACGTTCACCCCTCCAGGAAATGAAGAATCTGACTCTCTAATCGTGCTACATTATAATTATACAGGGAAACTTATGTTAAGAGAAAAGGCAACTGATCGCATAGGATTAACAACTGTTTCATTTCTGATCATATGCAGTTTTATAGTCCTGGAAAACTTGATGGTGTTGATTGCCATATGGAAAAATAACAAATTTCACAACCGTATGTACTTTTTTATTGGCAATCTAGCTCTCTGTGACCTGTTGGCTGGAATTGTTTACAAAGTAAACATTCTTATGTCTGGAAAAAGAACTCTGAGCCTGTCCTACACAATCTGGTTTATTAGGGAAGGAAGTATGTTTGTTGCCCTAGGGGCTTCCACTTTAAGCTTGTTGGCCATAGCCATTGAAAGACATTTAACTATGATTAAAATGCGGCCTTATGATGCAAATAAAAAGTACAGAGTCTTTCTTCTTATTGGAACATGTTGGCTTATCTCAGTTTCCCTGGGTGCCTTACCAATCCTCGGCTGGAACTGTATCAACAATTTACCAGACTGCTCAACAATTTTGCCTCTTTATTCCAAGAAATATGTTGTATTTTGCATAAGTATCTTCATCGCCATTTTGGTGGCCATTGTTATCCTTTATGCACGTATTTACATACTGGTAAAATCCAGTAGCCGTAACGTCACTAATCATAGTAACTCAGAGAGATCTATGGCACTACTTAGGACAGTTGTTATTGTAGTTGGTGTTTTCATTGCCTGTTGGTCTCCATTATTTATTCTGTTGCTTATAGATGTAGCCTGCAGAGTAAAAGAGTGTGCCATTTTATACAAGGCTGACTGGTTCATTGCTTTGGCTGTCCTCAATTCTGCGATGAATCCCATCATCTACACTTTAGCCAGCAAGGAAATGCGTCGGGCTTTCTTTCGCCTTGTTTGTGGTTGTCTAGTGAAGACCAATGTGTCTAGATCTTTGCCTATTCAGCCCACTCCAGATCAAAGCCGAAGTAAGTCTAGCAGCAGCAATGCACAGAAACCAAAGGATGATTTCCCACAGACTAGTGTTCCCTCAAGTATAACTGAAAAAGATAAATCACCATTTCAGAATGGAAACTTGTGCAAATGAAGGACTCAGGAAGTCAAGGACTCATCTATGGCTTTTTAGGATTCAATTACAAATTTTCAGTTTTCATGCACTTAAATCATAACTTAAATCATAGGGGAAAATGCTAACCACTTATTTAACTGAGTGTCTGTTTATCACATGATTTGTTTTGGTTTGGGTTTTAATTCTGTAAAACATCTGACTCAGGAAAACTTTTTCTACTACCCAACAGTCTGCATAAAATCCTTCTGTATCATGATGAGAAGTATGACATCAGTGTATGTGGTAAAGTCTGATCTTACAGTACATCTACATCACCTACAAGAAACATCAGCTATTATACATATCCCACTATCCTGTTTTATTGTTAATTGGGACAAAGGTTACTTACATTATACAAAGTGCATTATATTTCTCTATACATATCTTGCTATTATGTTAATAGCCTTACATGTATGTGGTATAAATAACTGTATATTTGTACATTTCTTTATTAAATAGCAATTGTATGGCAAAAGTTTGTATTATGCTACGCATAGTATTACAGTATATAATGCGATAATACAGATTATACAAGTATGTAGAAATTTCAAATAGTATGTTTGAAAATGTATGAAGTAGTGATCCTGAACTGAGTAGATGAAGATGCTATGTCTACTAAGTACTTTTTTTTTGCAACCAGTAACCACAGATTGCTCATGTTTACATAGTAACAGTATGATCACTAGGGCTGTGGCCAAATTTTTTTTAGTTTATTTTAAGCAAATTGTAGCAGATAACCACTGACAGTGAGTATATATGTTTGTTAGTCAAGGTAGTTAAAATACGATCTAACAATTCACACATATATCAAGTGTAGGTACTTTTTCAATGCATGTATTTTTACTTACATTTTTAAATACTGTATATTGCAAACAGTATGTCAAACCTGTGAAAGTCTCTACAAAGTGGCATTCTTCTACAGTTAAAGCAGGCTTCCTTTTAAAAGGCAATGGACCATGACAAAATACTTTCAGAACCTTTGTAGTTCCATCCAGGAGTTAGTACAGCTTGGAGCTGTATTAACATCTTCTAGGAACAGATCCAGATCATGCAGAACTGTTTATTTGGAGTCATGCTGCACAAGAGAAGGGAATCAGAATTTGTTTGTCTCGATGTGGAATGACTTGCCCATGAGGCCACTGGGGACCTGTCCCTCTGCACCCACCTTGGCACCCCAAATCTATCCCCTCTGAGGACTTTGTGGACTTTTCCTGCCCCACTGTCCCCTTCCAAATGCATTCTCCTACGAGGAGGTAGTCTGATCCATTGTGATTAACAGCTCATAAATATATGGGCCCAGAGCCTTGGCTGCTCTAAGTCAGCATAGCTTGCTTGAAGTCAGTGCAGCATGCCTGATCCACACACAGGTATAAATGAACTGTGCTTTAAGGCTAGGATTTGCCAAAGGAACCTATGTGAATTAGGTGCTCAAATTAGCTCCCATTGACTTTCAATAGCAGTTGAGCACCTGTTGGCCCCATTTGAAAATCCCAGTTTAAACGAATCAAACCAAGCATTAGAATTTAAGACCAGAATGGACCACCAGATCATCTAGTCTCAGTGCCTATATATCACAGTCTCCCACCGCACCCAGCACCCACACATTAAATTCAACAACCAAAATTAAACCAAAGTATTACAGCCCACAGGAGACTATAGACTACTATATGCCATAGGGCAAGAAGAGGTGCACCACTGCCTGAAGCCCCAGCAATGGCAGGAAATCAGTAAGTAAGGTATCGCAATCCTCAAACAATCATAACTCTTCTTAATTCACAACTTACAAAAACTGGTGCTTAATTTTTTTCTCTTCTCGTAATTAAAGCAGCTGTGTTTAAAGAATACATCCAAGTATGTACAGTGCATAAACCCTATAATGTATGTAGCAAAAGCCTTTCAACATATACTGTTTTGCCTTTTTATTGTCAAGTGCACGGTAAGAGTCTACGTGTTAAAAATGTCAGCAGTAGTCGTTTGACAGCTGTAAAAAGAAAGAGGTTGATTTTGCAGCAACTGTGAAGATATCAATAAATATGAAATGACTTGTATAAAATAAAGACTGCCCAAAGCAGTGAGTTATAATTTATTAGCCACTTTAAAGAAAACCTTGGCAAAGAGTGGCAAGGAAACAAGTGTAATGACATAGGAGACTCAACTGTGGCTATGAAGTGAATCATAGCTGTAGGGTTTGTATGCGTATTTGTTATAAGCTGAACTGTGGCTGTATTGTAGTTTCATGGTTTGTGTCTTTACATCTTGGCGTGATGTGTGGTTATACTCGCCAGTCTTGGACAGCTCTCTTGAAATGAATGTCATTAAAAATGTTTGCTAAAGTCCTTCTGTTACCTGGTTCTTTAAATTTTGATTTGTTTAAATGACCAGTCTTGCCCTAGCTCAAAAGCTGCATTCTCAGCTATTGTAAACAGGAAGGGCTTTAGCAACTCAACTCTCATTAGTGTGAGGGAAAGCAGTGTGGCTGTTGTCTGGCGATGCGGAAAGAATAACAGGAGACATTAGATATGGGTTTAATCAGGCCACAACTTCATTATTAGATATCTGGGACTAACCTGGTAGATAAAAGGTGCAGTGCAGTTAAAACCCGCCCCCCAATTCACCGGGGGTGGGGAGTGAGTACTTTTTTCAATCCCCTTCCCCACCTTTTGATTCATGTCCCTCCAGCAGACACACTGCAAGGAATCTCCAATTCCAGACAATTATGCAGTGTGGAGCATCTACCAGCTCCCCGCTCCCTTTTCATCCAGGTCTTTCCAGCAATTCCCTTGCTGGGACCTTACCGACCATCCCCCCTCATAGGAGGGGTTAAGGTGGACTATAATGATGGGGGGGTTGGCTCCCTGCTGTACCAATCAGAGGAGTCCCCAACTGCCCCCAGCTCACTCAATTGCCAAGTGCCTCGCCTTAATTCCTTCCCCAAGCTATTTAGCTGTTCTTTTATGCCTTAGGTTATGGAGTACCTGCACTGAACATCCACTATACACTTAGAGTTGTAACATATGGCCTACTGCCCATTATACTATGCATGATCAGAGCCTACCTGAACCTGCTGTGAGGAAGGCAAAAATAACCCACTGCACCTGGCCAGTATGGTCATAAGGGAAAAATTCTTTCGCAGCCCCTATTAATGGGGCAGCTAGCGTAATGCTCACCACAGATATAGCTAATCACCTGGCGTATTTCTGACGTACAAAAGTGAGGGAGAGTGGGTGCTGCCTAGCCTGTTGCAAGTGATGAGTGGAGGGTCCAGGCCCAGGCTGACCTTTTTAAACCCCTCATTCCTAGGTGGTGAGTCATTCACCATGCTGACTGTTTTTCCAGTAGTTTTATGTCTCCTCCTCCCTGCCCCCCACCCCAAGCCAGAAAGCATTGCCCTCTTTTCCTGGCCAGCCAGACAACGCCATCCCACCCTCCCCACATTGCTTAAAGTGCAGGGCAGTGAAAATCACCCCATGCCTCAAGTTAGGAATGTTATGTGTGTGTCTCCATACTTAGATCTGAAATAAGAATACATACAGTGCAACCTGAATTAAAAACACCTTGGGCATGGAGGTTGTTAGTAACTCTGAAATGTTTGTAACTCTGAACAAAACATTACGGTTGTCCTTTCAGAAGTTTACAACTGAACATTGACTTAATACAGCTTTGAAACTTTACCATGCACAAGAAAAATGCGGTTTTCCCTTTATTTTTTTTAGTAGTTTACATTTAACACAGAACTATACTGTATTTGCTTTTTTTTTTGGCTCTGCTACTGCCTGATTGTGTGCTTCAAGTTCTAAATGAGGTGGGTGGTTGACTGGTCAGTTTGTAATGCTAGTATTCATAATTCTGAGGTTGTACTGTCATAGCCAAAGCCCACATACATGTCCATAAGCCTGAGCTTAAAAGCCCAATTCCATTCTAAGAAACTATTTGAGTTAACCCAATCAACAAGTTATGTAAGCCAGTCAATTGTTTGGGGCCTCATGGTGCTGGGTTGACATGGCAACCTTCCACTCAAACCTGATCTTCCCCCCTCATTCTGGCAGTGATTCCGATCAAGATGAAACTCATCAAACTCACATTTCCTGCAGCTCAGCACTGTGCTCATTTTAAAGCTAGCTACTCAGCTTGTGCACGCCTATGCAATAGCCAATATTACAATATATGAGGCAGTTAGTTATACACAAATGAATAAATCTAGCTCTGTTCTTCATGGGAATTCAGAGTACTGCCCACTACAGAACCAGCATGGATCTACTGTAGATAGGGGAGCCTGGATTTAGGAAACCCACCTGGCAGTGCAAACAGAGTGGGGATTTAGGGGCAGTGAAACTAGGTGATTGGCAGAGATGTTGGGAGTACAGGTGCTGTGGAGGAATCCATCCTTGATTCTTTCACCCCAAACACCAAAGAATATCTTCGAATGCAGCCCAAATAGCTGGGTCTGCACTGGGCTAAGAGTTGCACTTATGTGGGATCAGAATCAGACCCTCAGTCTGTAGCTGATTTGTTGTACACAGAGGAAAATCCACAAAAAAAACACACTTCACACTGGAGCCTTTATTTTTGTTCTAGACTACAAAAGAAACCACCTAAGGAAAAGAGCTTTCACAAGAGTTTTTATTGCCAACAGTCTTACAGCATTACAGTATTTTAAAATCATTAAGTACCATAAACATTTTAGAAAACCTTTTTTTAAATCTCAAATCTTTGAACCAAAGTTATGATGTAGCAGTCTCCTTTCAAAGAAATGGAACAAGAATTTGTGTTTGTATAGCAAACTTAGTTAAATTATAAAAGTCATGCTTGAAAGCACTGTATCTACACAAACAAAATGTCAACCAAATATGATAGGCTTTGACTCTGTTGCAGTCAAAGGGAGTTTGTCCTCTGATTTCAGTAGGAACAGGCTCAGATCCTTAGTAATTAAGTTAAATACGCTAAGGGTTTGCTACACAAGCAGAATTATGCTATTTCATAATAAAAGCACATTTCCCAGCAACCAATTATTAGAAGTGCAGTATTACCCAAAAGTCCATTATTTTCATCTGCCATACTAATGAAAATGAAAACAAATAATATTCACACACCTCCATCTGCTGCAATAAAATCCACAAAGCTATGAACCCCTGAGAGGGGTTGATCAGCTCTCACTGGGCCATATTCTTTGAGCTGAATTCCACCAGTGTAAACCTGGCGTAGCACCATTTAATTTAATGGAGTAAGTAGGATTTACACCGATGTAATCAGAGCACAATTTCATCCATTGACTTCAGCAGGAGTTGTAGGTTCAGTCTCTCTCAGGAGCCTGGACAGCCCTTTCCAGTGGTAAAGCCCATGGAAGCAGGCTAAATTGGGAGAAAACTCAAGGAGAGTTTTGCCAGTATTGTTTGCCCAAGCACAGAATGAACTGAACTGTGGGCCTGCCCACAAACCCAAGGATTCCCCTAGCATCTACAGTAGTGCTGCCACCACTGTCTCTAAAGCTCCAGTCCCCCATTCACACTCCCTAGTGCATGGCTGCAAGGATCATCCCTGGCCACAGCTACTTCTGACCTCCCCTTAAAGAGGGAAATTCTACAAGAAAGCTAATACAAGGTATTGGCTTTCTCAAGTAATCTGTGAGATCAGAGGGAGGCTGGGTTGATGTGCAGTGATCCAAGATGGGGCTACCCACTCCCCACCCTGCAGCACACCCAATCACTGCCCTTATTCCTGCATGAATGTCACCCCTCAGAGTGCTCGCCATAGTGCCCAAGAAAGGAATAGCTGGCTAACCCACCAAATCCAACCTTTTGCACACGAGGGGGGAAAATCTCAGCACACAGACCAGGATATTATCTGGCCCAGAATCAGGACATGTAGCAGAAATTATTTGCATTATGAAAATGGTATTTGGCAAAATTTTATTAATAGGGTTTGCTTCTGTTCTCATATGGATTCTTATAAATCAACACTAACTCTGTTGGAGCAAATGGAGCTACTCCAGTGTAACTGAGGCCAACTCATAACATATTATTTGGCCTTAGCATCATTTTATTTCCCTAGCATGTTGTAATCTAAAATAACTGGGGTCAAATTCCACCTACTCTGCTGAGATGAGCAATTCATTGACATCAGTCAGCCTCCTCAGTGAAGTAAGCCCTGTAGAATTTGGTCCTGGTTCACACTGGGCCTGATTCTGATCTCTCTGTTTCTGCTCTAGATCAGGAATGACTTCAGTGAAGTAAAAAATGAGTTAAACTAGTGAGTGGAAAACCTGGATAAAGGGGATAAGAATCAGGCTCACTGCCTACATTTAAAGTTTGCCTGTATGTGTGGCCCAGTTCTCCAGGGGGGTGTGATTTGTAGAGTGGTCTAATCTTCTCCGCTCTTACTACCCCATACTGGCTGTGCTGGCACACACTGAAAGGTACCTAGTTAATCGACTACCTTTTAGTTCATGCCAGAAGAGTCTATATTGAGCAGTTAGAGCACCACATGTTACAGCACTCCACTATTCACTATTTCTCACTAGAGTGCTTTGTTGTGCCATGTACACAAGTCCTTAGATTTGATAAAAGTAGAGGTGAGTTTGTTATTTCCTGCACAAGTTGGAAAATCAAAAATGGGCTAGGTGACTAAATTCCATGGCTGAAGGATTTCCTAAGAGTCAATTCAACTCTAAAATCAAAGTGGCCACTAGCAGTGGACTAGTAAAAACTTAGGACATAGTAGAACATTTCATGATAGATTTTATTTTGGATTCACAAAAGTTCCAGGGACAATAAACAACCACAGTATTTCCACACACCACTCATCTTTACAGAGAGACCAGTCTGTGCAATTCTCTATCAAAAATGTTTCTAAGGAGTAATAAATATTGAATATTTAAAAAAAAATTCATAACTGAAAGAAACATTCATCTTCAAAAAAAACTCAGCTTGTGCCAGGATTTAAGTTATGTTTGGACTAAAGCACTTCATTTGGAACAGAAAAGCCATTATTACACAAATCTACTCACAGGGGGAAACAATCTATTTCCCACACCAATTATATTCATTATTTTTCATTAGTTTATAGTGTACTTTCATTGGTTTATAATGAATATTTTCTGGGTGGTTATTTTTACCTCACTAAAGATAGAGGAGGAACTGGGGGAGAAAGCCGTTGAATAGATCTTCATATTAGGCATTAACACATTTTAAATTTAGCCACTGTATTTCTTATATTTGAGGCTACCACATGTGTGAGAGTCAAGTTCCCCCTACTTTGATCAGCAGCAAGGTAAATAACCTTAACAAAACTCTAACTGGAAAAATATGTGAAGTAAAAACTCAATATTGTTGGTAAGTGTTGGAGGTGAGCTCTTTTATTTCATATTCGTGGTGTGGGATTTTCAAAAGGATTGAGCATTGGCCTAACTCTGCTTCCAATAAAATCAGTGGGAGTCTCACTTTAGTAACAGCAGGGTTGGGTGAAGGTTGCACATCTGAAAATTCCACCTTAGTGTACAGCATTGTTTATATATATTTACACTTATTGTACATATTTGGCTCTATTCACTGTGTCAAGTAGACATTGCAGTCCAGGTCCTTAAAGGTATTTAAGTGTGTATCTAGTTGGACAACTAAATACCTTTAAGGATCTATGCCTTGATGCCCTGCACAAAAGTCTGGGACATGGATTTGTAACTAAATGTTATTAAACAGTCACAAGTTGCAAAGTCCTGATAGAAAGCTACAAATTTCCTGAACACTGCAAAAATGTGCCAGCTTTAAAATGGGGCATTTATTACTTACAAATATATAAATATGTATAAATTCCATTAAAAATAAATTGTAGCTGGCATCTTGTCTGCCAGCAATAATTGTCCAAGGGTATAAATATTAATGCTCCTCTCTTAACTGCACAGCATGGACCCTGGAGACTATCATGCTAAGAAATATAAGAATGCCATTCCATGAGGGGAATAAATAATAAACCCCAGGCACAGAACATATAAAACTGGCAGGTGATACCTGCCAGATTTCTAGTATGTACCTACATCATCTTCGTGCAATGCTTTATTTTCTATTCATATCTTATAGTCCTTGTTCAGTCCTAAATTGCAATCTCCCATAGAAAACCTATAGGAGAGGGTCATACAACCCCATGATGGGACACTTACGGAGTTTCCTTCTAAAACTCTCCTCAGAGGGGAAGGGTTTGGGGGATGTAGAAGAGGCAAAAGGCATGGGCCTCCAAACCTACAGGCTGACCCCATTGATTTCAATGAGCTTTGGCTCAGCCATCCCAGGAACTATGGCACCAGTTGCTGCTTCCCATGCAGCTTCTTAACACAAACCTTAGGACAGATGCCATAGCAGTTAGTGCTGCTTGGGACAGTATTAACTCCCATTGGTGGTATCTGTGTGGTCTGCAGGACAGTATGTGTGGAATGCTGACTGACTCTGCCCTCTCCTGTGTCACACAGCATCACCTGACCGATGAAGTCTCAGCTCTGCTGAAGGTCTTCCCCAGGCAAGGAGGTAGCATGCCATGGAAGCTGGCTCTCCTTCTGTGCTCCCCACCCAGACATGGCTAGCCTAGCTCTTGGACGCTTGCATTACTGAAGATGATCACAGGAGTACTTTTCGGGCAGAACTCTCATTGAAGTCAAGAGCTAATGGTATTTATTGTTTTCTTTGTGCCATCTAATGCTTGAAATTTCTGCAGCAAACAAAATGTCTGATTGAAACTTTGAAAACAAAGATGAAATTCACCTGCCAGAACTAATACTACCAATTTCACTGAAAAATTTCCATTGATCTCAACCAAATAACTCTTGCACATCTACAGTAAAATTAATGCGAAACATTTGGTTTACTTAAGACTATCTTAGTAACATGGCCCTAATGCATGTCTATTGCACATGGTTCATACAATTGTAACATAAATGCAAACCAAAGTGATGGGCAGATTCTAGCTGATATCATACATCATTTGGAATGTGTCTAGACAATAGGCCTGATACTGCAAGGCACCGGTAGCTTTCTACATAGTTCTGAGCATCCTCAACTACCTTTTAGGAAGGAACGGAGGACACTCCAATGTTGCAATACTCATAGTTTTATCATGTGTCTTGCAAATTTGGCTCTCTTTTGTTTGTTTGTTTTGTTTTTGTAAAATCCCAGCTCCTGGAGTCATGGGATGATGTGCTAATCTCAGTTTTCATTCTAAAAAGTAGCCTTTATTGCTGCAGGGGGAAAAAAGCTTGAAAACATGAAACCTAAAGCCTCAGACACCAGAAAGAAAATAAAAAGAACCCACAATTATGATTTTTTAAAATCTCATAATTTTAAGCCCATATCCTGATTTTTTTGGACCTGACTCATAATATTTGAATGTCTGGGGTTCGCAACACTTCACAGGATTGAACTCTCCAACATGAAGGGCTTAATAATGCCTCCTCCACAGAAGTCATAAGTAAATTGCTCACTGACTTTGATAAGAGCAGGACTGGGACCTGCGTTCATATATTTATATCTTCATTCTATTATTTTCACAAACAGGACCAAATCCAATGGGAAGCAACAAGAGCAGGTGATGGATCATTCCAAGAATTGGGAATCTCCATAGCACAGGAACAATGGCGCCACCACCGCCCCTTTTTCTCCAGTCACTTCTCTATCCCAGTACTACCTCACCTAAGGAAATTGTGAGCTGGGCAGATTTGCCACTTCTCCAGCTTCTTCATGCCACCAGAGCTGCTCAAAGTAGCTTAATTATAGTGGAAGATGTAGCCCATGAAACACATTCTTGAGAATCCAGTAAAAGCGCTCCATCATTCTATGTCTCCTTGCCACCTACCTGAAGGCTGATTTCCAAAGCATGTGTTAAAGCTTTCAGAGGACCCATTTACAATTTCAAAACAAAGTAAAGGTGGTATTTGTGTGCAATTACAATTACATGGTTACAAACTTCCTGCAAATCTCTCACGTTTTCACTGTATCCATGTGATCTAAAAAACAGTAAGTTAGGAAAAAGGGTCTGTTACATGCAGCTAATTGATTGCCAGTTTATGCAGGCTACAGATGGGACAATGAATAAGATTTTTTTACAAGTTTATTTTAATGCATTTAAAATGCTTTCATTCATGTACCATTCCTGTCACTTTATTCTGTGGGCCATATTTCCAAAGGTATTTAGGCAGCTAAGGATACAGATAGACACCTAATGGGCTTTTCAAAATCACTGAAGCGGGTGCCTAGCTCTGAAATCGTGTGTGTTTTAAGTACCACAGAAGCCACTTTTCTCCCTGTGTTGTACCATGCTAGAAGTCTCCTGTGAAGTGGCTGGAGGCGGGTGGGATCTGATTCCCCATAGCCTTACACCTTTTGCAAGCATCTTACACTTGTGCAAAGTACCGAGTACAAACTGTTGTGGTTTCACACAAAGTCCTTAAGACCTAAAGAATGAAGTGTTGACACAACGGTGCATTAAATACAGTGAAATAAATGTGTAAAAGTCTTTTAGTGTCCCAGCAGTAGTAATAATAAATAAACATGTAAAAATGGGCTGCTATTCAGTTGTTTTGCGAGAAAAGACTGTTTCAAAAAGCTAAATAAACTAGAAGTCTGAACTTCAAACATCTACTCAGATGATTAGTCTCCATTTATGCAAGTAGTCTCCATGCATTATCTCCTGTGAGCTACTGACATAACTAAGGGCAAGTCTACACTACAGTGCTACATCAGCGCAGCTGCACTGATGCTGTAGAGCATCTGGTGAAGATGCGCTATGCTGACAGAGCATCAGCATAATTACTGCACCTTGGCAAGAAGCTATGTTGGCAGGACAGCATCTCCCACTGACATAGCACTGGTGTGGACAGTGTAAAACTTGGGTTGCATGGGGGCGAGGGGGCTTTTTCACACCCCTGAGCGATGTAAGTTAGATCAACTTAAACCAGGGGTTCTCAAACTTCATTGCACCCTCTGACAACAAAAATTACTTAGAGACCCCAGGACCAAAGCCTGAGCCCATCCAAGCTCCACTGCCCCAGTAGGGGGTGCTGCAACCTGACCCCTGCCACCCAGGACTGAATCCCTGGGGCTTTGGCTTCAGCCCTGGGCAGCGGGGCTTGGGCTTCAGCAAGTCTAAGCCAGCCATGGTGATCCCATTCAAAGGGGGTCACAACTCACTTTGGGGTCCCAACCCACAGTTTGGGAACCACTGACTTAAGTGGTACTGTAGACCTGCCCTAAAAATTTGCAGGATTGGGGTCCATGTTTTTCCTTTCAAATTCTGTACAAACAACTTTAGTTTTTATAGTTAGTTACACTCCGTTATAGCAGAATAAACCAAACAGAATTGCTAGCTAAATTCTAACCAAAGCCCTCAGGAAATGTTGATATTTCACAATAAGTTTCCATTCTGCACAGAGTCAAAATAGCAAAAAATTTCATGGAACAAAAACTTTTGAAAAGGTTTGAATCGGAAATGTTGAAACAGAGAATTTCAACAATTTCAATTTAAATTAAACAAATCAACATTTGAAATGGCATTTTTAGTTTCAAAACAACATTTCATTCTGACATGTTAACTCAAAGTGAACTTTTTCCCTTTGATTCCCCCAATCATAAATTCAAAAAAACTTTGTCTAACTCTACATTTTTCTGCAGAAATTTAGACAAAACCAAATTTTCTGATAGGAAAATTTTCATCTAGAAAGTTTCAACCATTTTCACTGTTGAATCTTTCCTACATGTGGTGATACACAGACCAGAAAGAATCCAGTTTTGACTTTCAATCTTAGGTAGAGATTGCAGGGCTACAAATTAGAGACAACATTGTTTTACTAATACACTTCAAATGTGGCACGGAGTTATTGAGAGACCATAAAAATTGAACCACAGGCTGTGCCAGATTAAAGCATAGGCACTATTAGGGGCATGTCTCATGTCCCAGCTCCTAAAGTGACACAATGAAGTCAGAATCTCAGCTTTCATTTGATTTTTAAAATAGCCCTCATGAATGCTAAGAAAAGCTTGAAATTGTGACCCAAACGTAACCAGTGCCTGTCTGAGTCTATACGGAGCCTGAAACAATAATTCTCAGAGGTGTGCTTGTCCCATACATCTTCATTCTGACACTTGCTGCTACCCTAAAGAGGATTGCAAGTGAACCCATTGAAGGGTGTGCCTGAGGCCTTGGATTGCCTTAATTTAGCCCTAGCCACAAGATGCCAATATTACAGAGTCACTTTGCACAATATAATCACAGAAAAAGCAAAACAAGACTTTTTCCCTAAAATCATTGTCATAGGTACCAGACAGGGTGCTACTCAAGCACCTCTATATTTCAGCCTTCTGTATTCCAGCATGGAATAGGGCAGACCTAATCTGAAGATCTCCATCCATGCCATGGGGGACTGTTATGATGCATCTGACTCCTTTCCTGTGCTCTCTGCTCCTACCCAAACCTACTGTTCTGTGCAGAGGAGATGGGAACTGAAGCAAACAGTTGTATCATCACAGCAAGGAGGAAAAGGGAAGGATGCAGCCATAATTCCCTGCATACTAGGAGGCATAAATAAGAACTACTTCCCCTCACATCTAGGGAAGGGGGGAGAAAGGAGATTTGGGTGTGGTCTGATGAGGAGAAGATCCGACTGCTGCATGGGGAAGTGATGGTGACAATCAGCCTCTGCGGCCTAGATGTAAAGATGTGTCAGGGAGTGGTTAGTGGGGATCCAAGAGAAGCCAGATGAGTGATTTAGTGTGAAATGCCAGCTAGGGTGAGTCTTGAATGGCTAAAGGAGTTTCAGGAAGGGACCAACATAGGCTGGGAAGTTTCATGTGACTGGGTAGACAGGGAGATACGGGTTAGCTGTGGGCTGGTCCCATGGCAATGCATTGGGAAGTGAAACATGCTGAGATGGGGAGATTAGAGGTGAAAATGGAATTTTAAATTCTCAAAAACCTTTGAAAGTCAGTTCTTCCTTTGATAGCTCTTTTCAGGTAGTGAGCTCTAGACCAGCTGTGGCATTCCTTTTTGACATTAGAGATTAATCCTAAACAAACTTGCAAAGTAATGACCTTTGTGTAGACCATGGCGCAAGGAGGACATTATTTGGGAGTTTTAAAACTGCCATCCTAGGAATGGATTCTAAAGCAAATCCTGAAGTCAACTTGGCCCCATTTCAGCAAAATACTTAGGCACATGTCTAACTTTAAGGAATGACAGGTCCTATTGACTTCAGTTGAACTAATATACTTGAGGGTAGACATGAGTGTAAGTACCTTCCTTAATCAGGGCCTTTATTAATCAAATCCTGAAACTTGGTTTGAATTTCTGACTTAGAAATACTGAAGTTTAAATTTTGCTCTCAGTTAGAGTGGTGCAACCTTCACTGAAGTCTATGGGAGTTGCATCAGTTAAACAGAGAGCTGAATTTGGCCCACAGTTAGAGGTGTATAACTGAAAGACAAAGTCCATTCCAAAAGAAAGGCAAATTAATGAATTTTGTGGGCGGGGGAGGGAGGGACAGAATGCACTTTTCAATGTACACTTCCCAATACCAAATGTTAATGAAATATCTGCCCAAAAAGCAACTATAATGTATATCTATTTTTTCCACACTCATTAGAGACAACCAATAAATTTATAAAAACAATCACTTGCTAAAGGTTAACTTGAAGCTATATTTTAGGGAGAGCCACATAAAAACTAAGTGAATCAAAATTAGATCATTTAAATGGACTAACATTCTAGATATTCATTTTTGTCATTGTTCTATGAAAAAAAGGTTCTATGAGGAAAAAAACACCTTTTTTGTGTGCATCTTTGACCAACCACAAGCATTTTTCACCAAATACATTTAAAAAACAAGCAGTTTGAACCCTTTTGGTCAATGTATGACATCTCATTGGTGAATGGCAGTCAAAAACAATTAATTCTTTAGCACAAGAAATGAACTATTTGTAAATAATCTTAGTATTGAATTCAATAAATCAAAGCTGCAGAATATTAGTTCAATTATATTATTGTTAGAAAAATCAAATGCATACACCTTGTACACAGAGAGATCACACCAAGTCGTTGTCAAAGCAAGTTACAAATATCTTGAGTAGCATCATATAAGAATTCAAACTGGACATCAGAAAGAGAAAATGCTTTTGAACTCAGTGACGTTGAACAATGCTTTTAAAAACTGTTTCAAGCTAAATTTCCATGTTAGAATACGAGCTGCTGAATTTAATCCCCTCAGCTGGTATTTAACCAATGTAATCCGCCTGTGTTCTCACCATAATTGTGCTTATTAGATAAAACTACAAATAAGACTTCTAATATTGTATCCTCAAGGAAACGAGACAGTTGAATTCTATTTTTATCTGAACAATCACAATGGGCATCTTTTTCAGTTAAAAACACATGGCACAGAACATTAGTTCCATACCTTCAACAGACTGACTTGAAAAATATAAATATATTATTGTATTTATATATAATATGTGCATGTACACTGTCAATATTCACATTAAAGAATCAGAATAATTTCACTGAAATTACATTTTAAGAAATCTGTGTTTTTAATCATATTTCATGTCTGCATAGAGCAGTAAGAAATGTCAAGTGGTACTGTACGGGATGGGGCTTTTTAAAGCTCAAGAAAACATATTAGTGATAGATAGATAGATAGATATGTGTGTGTATTTTTTAATGTACATGTTTCCAGGTTTGCAGTGTCCACTGCAGTGGTTATAGCTTACAAATGCTGAACATGTCACCATGGGTCACTGTTTCCTCTCAACTGGCTGCTGGAGGCAGAGTTCACTTCCAGCGGAAACTATTGGCAAATTGTTCTCAAGATGATGGTTGATGAGATGGCTTATGCTGTCAAATACACGATCCTTTGTACGAACCTTAAAAGAAGAGCATGGAAAAGTAAAGATTAAATACGGACCAATCTTTCCTTTACCATTAAACGAAAGTTAACTGAAAATAAGACAAAATATTTTCCTTTTATATCTGCATACACGCACACTCATGTACTCGCATACACACAAACACTTTTAAGGGTCTGAGCTGCCTCTCATTAGAGTCAATGGAGGTCTTGTCATCTCCAAATTAGTTGTTTCACCTCCTACTCCCTCACTTCTCTCCAAACTTCTGTTTTGCCTTCTCTCTTATTGGCCACCTTTTTTCACACTGAATAGGCCAGGTTGAAGATTTTCCATCACAACTTTTTTCAGTAGAACACTGACCTTCTGATCAAACAAACATTTTGGAGATAGTATTTGCTTTCTACACACACTTTAAATTTTTTGTTGAAAAACTGAAAACCAAAACATTTCAAACAAAATCCAAACCTCCTGGGGACAGGCAATTTTTGGCCCAATTTTTTTCATTTTTTGTTGCCAAAATCTGAAAAACATTTGGCTTTTGGTTTTTCATCAAAAAATAAAAAATGTCTGCTGAAAATGTAGGGAATACTAATGAAACAGTTTGTTTGTCAACAAAAAAACCCATTTTTCTGACCAGTTGCATCCTGAGTAGACCCTAAGTTGTCTATTACCACATGAGGACCCTCACTTATTTAAATGAGGTTAATCCCAGAGAAAGGTGTCCATCAAGGTCAGTAAAGGTAGCAGACCCTAGCACTATCCTTCATACACTTGCATGTTTCATACTGCACTTTCTACTTAGATGTCAGTGGCCTCCCTCTCTTCTGTTTCAAAACCTGTTCAAGGAAATATTCCAGCTGCAAAGACCATTATCTGTATTTGGCTCTATATATGTTTCTGGTCTGCCATAGTACCCAGTTGTGTCCTTGGACTGTAAGCTCTTCAGAGAGAGGAACCTGTTATTTGCCTAGCACAGTGGTTCTCAAACTTGTTCTGCCGCTTGTGCAGGGAAAGTCCCTGGCAGGCCAGGCCGGGTTGTTTACCTGCCATGTCCACAGGTTCAGCCGATCGCAGCTCCCAGTGGCCAATGGGAGCTGCTGGAAGCAGCACAGGCTGAGGGACATGTTGGCAGCCGCTTCCAGCAGCTCCCATTGGCCTGGAGCAGCGAACTGCGGCCACTGGGAGCTGCGATCAGCCAAACCTGCAGATGTGGCAGATAAACAACCTGGCCCGGCCCACCATGGGCTTTCCCTGCACAAGCGGCGGAACAAGTTTGAGAACCACTGGTCTAGCACATTTTACCAGTATTCTGTAAAACCGCTGTGTGTCTTCAATAATTAAATTAAAAAAATCTAAAAAATCTAAAAGGTTGCAAAGTCAACCACTCAGAGGTTAGACAATGCCAGATTTAAGCTTGCTCTTGTCCGTATGCATTATGATAGTCTTTAATTATATGATGACATACTATTTTTCCCCCGAGAACTCCTGCATCATTTGTGTGAACTGAGATTTTTCAAAAGCTTATAACTTAGCCAATTTGGGACAGATTTTCACAGGAACAGCAAAAGGCACATCCCTGACACATAGGCAAGCTCTTGCCAAATTTAATGTCCCTGCTTCAAAGTGAAGAGCCCCAGATGCTTGTAAGAATTTTTTTTAAATGGGGAAAACTATGTATTTTGTCTAATCTCATGCTCAGAAACAGCTGAACAAATTGTGCTGAAACTTTCCTTTAAAGAAAAATAATCATCCTGAGGTAGATACCCTCTTTTTATTTTTTTTTTCTTGTCGCTTCCCTATTTGGGGGTCAACAAATCCAGATGCAGACACCCAGCATATTTAGTTGAAGTTTTGCAAAGTTGTAAAAGGCTCTTATAATAGGAAGTGTCAGGCAACCTTAACGATAGCAATGATACCAGCTCTACCTATAACAATCAGGGCTGCTCGGGGCAGGGGGGGGGCAGGCAAGTGGGGCAATTTGCCCCAGGCCCCGGGCCCTGCAGGGTCCCTGTGAGCCACTCTGGGTTTTTGGTGCACTTCAGCGGCGGGCCCTTCACTTGCTCCGTGTCTTTGATGGTGGGTCCTTCAGTGCAGTGGAAGACTCGGAGCGAGTGAAGGACCCGCTGCTGAAGTGCTGCCAAAGCCTCGGAGCGCCGCTGGGTGAGTACAAGCGCCGCAAGCGATGCGGGGGGGGGAGGGGGAAATCGCGATCAGCGGCACATAGGCCACTCTACCACTGCCACTTCATTCTTCGGCGGCAATTCAGTGGCGAGTTTTTCCCTCCGAAAGGGACCCGCCACTGAATTGCCGCCAAAGACCCAGCCCTGCCCCAGGCCCCCTGAATCCTCTGGGTAGCTCTGATAACAATAATGCTGCTGAAGAAAGTCTGCAGACTTTTACAATTTCTAGAGTCCAGCTAGCATTCCAAGTACAATATGATCTAGGAAGAAAACCTCAGTTCCCACTAGTTGCTTTGAAACATCAGCTTTATGTAACCTATCAGGCCTATATTTTCAGAACTAAGGGCTTGTCTTCACTGAATACTTGAGTTATCTGCATTCAAGTTAACTCTTCTTGAGTTAGCCTAACTCAAATGAGACCAGTCACATTGTGAAACAACACTCTCTAGCATCAGCAGCACTCAAGTGTCCATCCATATCCCTGATGGCCAGCTAGCTCAAATTTAAAACACCACTTAATTTGAGCTAGAGATTTGTATGTGTACATGGGAGTCAGGTTAGAGGTAACACTCAAATTAGACCTTAAGGCCACACCACAATGAAGACAAACCCTAAAAATAGGCCCCTGAATAATTTGCACACAAATGACCTGTTGGGTGCTGTTTGTATGTACAGTTATCTCAAATAATTCTGAAAATGTGGACCTCAGTATGTCTAAGAAATGCACTCTGTGGAAAAATGGCCTCTTCAGGCTTGCACGATGTTTGCATTTTGTTAGCTATGCTCATGACGAGCCACAAATCAGGCTGCCAAAGGGCTGAGCTAGTGGCTCACAAATCATAAAGCCAGCACAGTGAAGTCTAAATACAGAAATTAGCAAGCGGCTCCTATGGGAGCAAATTTCTCAAGTGGAGTGTAACTTGCAGTTAATACGTCCTTGAGGTGACTCTTCACTGAGTAAGGTCCTTGAAATTGCTGATAGCTCCTGAAGTGACATGCAAGACAAAAAACCCACTTGGAGGAGAATTGCAGCTGTGCAAGATGCGCATGACCCCTATGCCCTGACTTGGCCAATGTGACCCCAGAGGTGAGAGGTGATGGCTGGCAAGAGGACGTGGCCAGTTCTCTCACAGGTTGAGCTGATTTGTTTGTTTGGAGCTCAGCTGCAGTTTAAAGCTGCTTAATGAGTGTTGGACATGCAAACACCCCACCCAGTGGAATCCCCACTGAAGTGCAGGAGCCTCATTGAAACACAGGGGTGAATCAAGCCCAATAATATTTATTTGTGTGAGGCTAAATTATTTAATGTGTGTGGGGCATTTTAAGAAAGCGATACAGCCATAGTGGTTGTTGGAAGGCAAGGGGAGTGGGTAGGTGGTGATAACGGTGATAAGTGCACACAGCCAAACACTATCCACTCAACACAGTGCCCTCCATCCCTAAAGTATCAGTGTTTTTCTATGTGCAGATCCACAGTCTGATAAATAAGTATATGAAGTATGATATGTGTAAAATGATGCTTTGCAATGAGGGAAGTAGTGGTGGAGGATGTTTCCATTCATATTGAAAACTCTGGGGCTAGATTGTAACTTGGACTGCAAGCCTATAAGCGGAACACAGAGGGAGTGCACCAGGGCCCACCACCTCCTGAGTGCCCCCTTCTGGCTTCAGGGAACTTGTATGTGCGCACACGCGACCTGCCTCAGTTTCCTTTGAGTCAAGGCCCCTCATTCAATAACTCCACTAGAAGTTTTTTTGTGGCCAATAATTCCCCTTCTTGGCATCTGGGTTTATTAACATAAACAATTCAAACTGACCTCAATCCCAAAATATAGTCTATTATTACAATACCTTTGCCAGGCCAGAATACCTCTTCAGTCCTAGCCTGCTTTTTATCAAGTAGCCACTCCAGCCCCTTCTAGCTAGAGCAAGGAATCTTCTGGTCTTCCTGTCTGCAGTCCTTTCTTCCCTAGAAGAGGGTCCAGCACACTCTCAGTTCGCTCAACTTTCTTCATCCCTCTGCCTCTAGCTTCTAGGCTTGAGCACTCCCACATGGCCAAGGCTCTGCTGCAGGAACCTCCTGCTACCTGCCACCCTCTTACCTCCTGCCACTCTGCAGCTGCCTCTCACTCTCTGTCAAGCAGCAACTCCCAGGGCCTCCCGCCTGGAGAGTCAAGTTTGGAAAGGCCCATTTCTAGCTGAGGAAATCTCTCCCCAGCCAGCAAGCAGCCACTGGCTTTTAAACCTCATGCTCAACATAAGTGTAATGGAGTGGGGCTAACTGAACAGAGCTGGTTGACCCAAGCCCTCCTGGCCCTTAAAGAGGCAGGCCACCCTGTTATAGAAATCAGAACCTTCTTCCATCTCTGCATAGGTTCCATGGATCTTGAACTCAGATGGGTAAGACATCTCAACTACTTCTCACCTCCAGGAGGTATGTTGGGAAGGTAATGACAGGATCCTTGGCTCTTCCATCACTTCTTGCTGCCTGGCACTGAGCAAAGGGGTGGGATAGGAGGTGAGTGCTGTAATTTGCTAAATACTGGTGTAGACCACCAGCAAATTATTACTTTCCCAGCCCCAGAGCAAGGAGGAAGTAGCATAGGCATTGTGACTCAGAGGTGCATTACAAATGGACTCAAGTGCAGAGAGATGATGCAAGGAGATCCTCATGCAGGAAGGGTAGCAGGTTCTTGCTGCCTTAAGGGGAAGGAGTGGAGGGATGTGAGGCCAATATCTTGGTTGGGCACAGAGGAGAATATGTGGTGCACCGCTGTGTAGCAATGGCCCCATGCTCCCTGCCTACCAGAACTCCAGCCGGGACACTGCATCTCTGCAACAGCCATATTGCAGGCTTGTGCATTAAAGGTATGATAGGACCCTACTATTTAATCCTCATGGCACCCCACTCAAGAGGTAGCTATTTGTATGCATATTGCAGATAAACCAAAAGGCCCTTCTGCAGGGTCACAAAACACTGGTAAACTTTCAGTCAGAGTCGAAGAGGTTCCTATCTCAGAGATTCAGCACTCATTTCTGCTGGCTTGCCGAGGCTGTTACAAGCACATGTAACCTCAGGAGTAATCCGGTTATAACGGAAAACATCTTAATAATATTCTTTGACTGCCCTCCTGTGACAAATACAATGACAGCATGTACAGCAGCCTTCTCTAGTCAAAGCTTTTGTGAGTCAAACCCTGCTGCCCTTTTGCAAGTTTCTCTGTTGAAGTCAGCAGGAGTGAGGCCCAACAGGATCAGTCTTTCTATATGTATACCATATACTGTAGTTTGTCAGGAACCTGTTGCTCTGGTTCTTATTATTTAAACTAACATTTTACACAGGAATAGAAAGTTTTATATTAAGTGCCAGAGTGATTAGCCACTAGGAAAAGGGAACTGAAATATGTTGCTTTCCACCCTCTCATACCAGGTGGAGCCTATTCATAAACTTTCACAGATGCATAGATTCCAAAGCCAGAAAGGACCATTGTGATTATCTAGTCTGACCTCCTCTGTAACACAGGCCATAAAACTTCCCCAAAATAATTCCTAGAGCAGATTTTTTAGAAAAACTTCTAGTCTTGATTTAAAAATTGTTAGTAATTGAGAATCCACCATGACCTTTAGTAAATTGTTCTATTGGTTAATAATTCTCACTATTAAAAATGTGCACCTTATTTCCCAGTGAATTTGTCTAGCTTCAACTTCTAGCCACTGGATCATGTTATATCTTTCTCTCCCAGACTGAAGAGCTCATTATTAAATATTTGTTGCTCATGACGAGAGTTATAGCCTGCAACTACGTCACCCCTTCTTTTTGATAAGTAAAATAGATTTTGCTCATTAAATCTATCACTGAAAGGCACGTTTTCTAATCCTTTAATCATTCTTGCATCTGTTCACTGAACCCTCTCTAATTTACCAACATCCTTCTTGAATTGTGGACAGCAGAACTGGACACAGTATTCCAGCAGTGGCTGCATAGTGCCAAATATAACCTTTCTACTCCTCTTCTAGATTCCCTGGTTTATGCATCCAAGAATAGCATTAGATCTTTTGCCCCTAGCATTATGTTAGGAGTTCATGTTCAGCTGATAATCCACCACAACCCTGAAATCTTTTTCAGAAGAGGAATCAATGACCTGTCCTCTTCATTATTTTCCACTCCCCCTATTTTTGTGTCATCTGCTTACTTTTTCAGTGATGCGCAACTACAAAAATACCAAGGACCAGTTTTTATGCCCAACTCTGGCTACTTTATATTGCTCTGCTGCTAGAAAGCCAATTTAACCAGCTAAGGGAATCCTCAGGTAGCAGAGAGACAGAGTATACCATTTCTCTCCCAGGCCTGAGTGAGAGCCTATTCCCAGAGAAGGAAGTCATGCCCCTGTGCTCTGGAGATCACTCTTATCAGAACAACTCACTGGGGCCTCAGGTAGCTGGGTGGAAATAAGAGCAGTGCAAAGGCTGTTCTAACTAATGCGAGGGACCAGACTGCTCCCCAGACAGTCATGGGATCTGGGGGCCACAAAAGTAACTTAATACCTTTGACTGCCCCATATTGCACTGAGGACTAGACTAGAGGAAGCGACCTCAGAGCTACCTCGCCATGTAGAAATGCTGCAGCAGTTCTTCAGCTAAGCATCGTGAGTTGAGATTTAAGGTTAGGTGATGGGAACCTTAGAAATGACTGTAATAATAAATAATTGCTATCAATAGGGTTCATTTTCTGGCTTACAGAAAATATATAGAGTTGGACACTTTTTTAATCTCATCCAGGAGTCAACACTTACAGTTCCTTCCGGATCCACTAAAAGAAGATGTTTGGCTTGTCTATTGTGCATACCAGTCAGCACATAGGAGCCTGGATTTGTGGTGCTTTTCCTGACCAGGAAATCTCCACATTTCTTTAACAGCTGTTCTGCTTCTTTCCTACTCATCTCTCCTTGATACCAAGGCTCCGTATTCAGCTCGTTCATTATAGTGCAGTTAGCTGCTCTGGGTAATGGAGGACTGGTGCACTCGACCGAGGGAGCCTTATTCAGCACAGTCCCAGTTGCCTGGTTCTTGAGAGCGTCTTCAAAAGGTTCTGGTTACAGGCACAGAAACAAGTGCAAGATCACTCACAGGTAAACTGCACTACAAAAAAATACAATTCCAGTCATTTTAACCCTGGTTTATTTTCTTGTAATAGCAACTTCCATTTATCCTTAAGAAGAAGAAACAGTATAGTGCATTACTAGTCCCACTAGTCTATATAATATATTAAGAAAGAGAATATTGTTTGTAAACAAATATATTAAAAATCAGAGACAATTTTGACTAATTGCTACTGGTCACATATTTATATGTTCTGGACAGGATCAGAGCTCTCTTATTGTCTGACTAGTTAGAATCATAGAATATCAGGGTTGGAAAGGACCTTAGGAGGTCATCTAGTCCACCCCCTGCTCAGAGCAGGACCAATCCCCAGACAGATTTTTGCCCCAGATTCCTAAATGGCCCCTTCAGGGATTGAATGTACAACCCTGTGTTTAGCAGACCAATGCTCCAACCACTGAGCTATCCCTCTTCCACAAAGTTAGGAGGACTTCATTTTAAATAAAGTGCATAATCTGCATAGTCATGTTTATTACACAGATATCTGCTCTCTTTTCAAAACAGAGTATTAATTTAACAAAGATCCCTGATGTTTAATTACATACTCTGATAAACTCTTGAGTTTACATCTTAAATTAGGAAAAGAAGTCTAGGTTAGATCTATGTGAGCTAACATGTTACCTAATCTCAACCTTCTTCCTAGTGTACATGCAAGTTAACACCTTTTACCTTGATTTAGCTTCAAAACTATAAGCACCAATAATTTCAAACTCAGAAAGATATGAATCACCTTCATTAATTCAAACCATTTCAGGAATGAATAAATGGCAATTCTATTGGTCCAAAATAAAATACTAATTATGTAGGGTCTGTCATTAGAGGTGAGAGTTAACAGGGAACTCACTCATATCAAACAGATCTTTTCTTGGACTGCTGTCTTTGGTACACTCTTTTGTTCCACTGAATGCACTTTCAGCATCTGCCTGAAGTTCAAGTAGAGCTTCCATGTTTATCTGTTGGGTGTTCACATAAGCTGGCACCTCTCCTGTTGGGGTTACCTGAGGCTTCCCTTCTGGCACGCTGTAAATGTCCAAGGACCCTGGAAAATTCAAAAGACTTCTTTTTCCCCCCTCTCTTTAACATAGCATTTGGAAGGATAAAACAGTTTGGTTTAGAATAAACATAGGAGGTGTCACTAACTAAAGTGCAGACTCAACAGTCTCTGGAAAGAGAGATGAAAAGACAAACAATATGCCTGTCTATTAGAACTTGGCACAGGGGAAAAATTGTTCTCGAATAGTCATTCAAATTCAAAACTGATTTTGATTTGACTGCATTCATGGTCCTTTTATCTTCACTTTCTGCTTATTGCTTACTAGCACAAATACAGGAGGAAAGTGAATTTTAAACCTGACTACTGGCTGTATTTTATTGGAATATTCAAAACTGGGCCAGCGTTGGTTAGTTACTTACGTCATGCAATCAGAGAACTGAAGTAAGCTCATCTGGCTTAGGTAACCAACCAACACAGCATCAGCTTTGAAATTTAAATATCAAAGATCTGAAACAACACTGCAAAGTAGCCAAATGAGGGGGAAATTTCATGAAGACATGCAAAAATTTCTGAATAATGAATATATTTCAGAATATTATGATTTGCTCATGACGTTCACAAAAAGCAAAACAGGAAAATTTTAGAAATCAATTATTTGTTACAAATAATTTGCTCAGCTCAGCTCATAGATGCACATACGTGCATGCACAGACACTATGATGGCCCATACCCCTGTATTCACCTTTTGACTATTACTGTAATAATCTTTGTACAAAGTATGCCTTGTAAAGTATCCTTTAAAAACTCATAATTTACTGGTCGACAATTGTCCTGAACAACATTGTATATGCAATGCTACTGTACGGTGTTATTAACACGTGTTCCAAACCACAACCCTGCCCCAACAGAAAATGGCAAAACAGGTCTGTCTCAAACAAAAGAATGTATGCTCTGCTTAATTTGCATTGAAGCAGAAAACAAAGGGAGTTCCAAGGGGTTGAAAAACCAGAAGTTTTTAAATGTGATTAAATAAACAGCTCGGGGAACTGAAATCCAATATATATTCTGAAACACACACAGGTGTGCGTGTTCATGTGTGTGTTTCAGAATATATATTGGATTTCAGTTCCCAGAGCTGTTTATTCAATACCTTTCAGAAAGGCTGATGCTAAAATTCACTTTAAGGACGAAAAGAAACTATCAATTAACTATAGTGTCTTGCTGCAAGATTTCCATGTATCAGGCTTTCACCATATGTCCCCAATCCACACAGTCGAATCAAACTCTATGATTGGGGCCTATATAATATCTACACTAAAAAAGAAAACATGGCAGTGAGTTTCAGAGCCTGGCTCAATTGACTTGGGCTCACGGGGCTTGCATTGCAAGATCAAAGATAGCAGCATAGATGGTTCCTGCTCAGGATGGAGTCCAGGCTCTGAAATCCTCCCCACTTGTCAGGTTTCAGAGCCCGGGCTCCAACCCAGGCAGAAAGGTCTACACTGTCATTTTTAGCCCTTTAGTGTAAGCCCCATGATCCTGAGTCAGTTGACCCAGGCTGAGACTCTCAACAAAAAAACAAAACAACCAACTCTGCAGCAGCAGTGCAGACATATCCTTTGAGAAGTATAATTACTTTAAAGTTTAACTCACTTTGTTTAACAGGAGCATGCTGCCAGTCTTCACTGAATTTGTCTCCGAAGTGTCGACTCTGGTAGTATGTTTGTTCTCTTCCTGCTGCTGCTGCAGACTAGAGTGGACATACAAACAACAATTCTTCAAGTACTCCTTCCTTTAAAACACTGATGCACTGTTCATCTTTGAGGCTTTGTTCAGTTCTGTTCTACTTAAACGTAGTCTTCTTTTCATTCCTTATGCATGACACTATGATTGAGCATTCTGTCTTGAATGTGTTTGTGTAGGGGAATGAGTGTGAGTGACCTTCATGAGAACCTCACTCCTTCCTGTTTTTATTCTATACAATATACAGCCTTCTTTATTTGGCAAACCCTGACAACCTATTAAGGATGCTCTGCAGAAAACAGATGCTAGAATACAAGAATGAGCAAGCGTCTTTAAAAGGATTAACAGAAAGATTCACTCACTGGTACCTACTGACTGTATGGTGGGAGGGGGGTCTCAGACAAGGTATCTCTGGGAATTAAATAGAAATGTGCTGCCAACATTATAATCTTTGGCTCAGATGCTGAGGGCTGTTCCACTCAGATCACCAGAGCCCCACTGATTTCAGTAGTCTATATGGACAGCCTCTTATAGCTTCTCAGCTCCACTGAAGTCAATGGGACTCCATATAGGTGCAGGGACTTGTCTTCATGGATCAGCTTGAAGGAGCAGAGACTTTGAGCCCAATCCTTGTATTTTTGCCTGAATGAGAACAGTAGGATTGGCCCTGTAAGGAAATGCACAAACATCCAGCACACAAACAACTGGAGGGCAGCCAAACTACCCTTTCCTGGGGTTTCCTATACTGTTAACCTAAGAGAACACCACCAGCTTGAAATATTAGTCAATTTAAAAACTAGTTTTAGGTGCTATCCCTACCCCTGAGTCTTGATATATATATGGAGATATACCTATCTGACAGAGCTGGAAGGGATCTTGAAAGGTCATTAAGTCAAGCCCCCTGCCTTCACTAGCAGGACAGAGTACTGATTTTGCCCCAGACCCCTAAGTTGGCTCCTCAAGGATTGAACTCACAACCCTGCATTTAGCAGGTGAATGCACAAACCACTGAGCTATTCCTCCCACCTCTACCAATTGGTTTGGTTAGAATCAAAGTATCCTGTTTCCAAAAATGTTTCTCTCCCCTCTTGTGGAGGGGAAAAGTCATACATACAGCAGGGGATAGTGACTGTACAGGAGAAATAGTAAAGCTGATATACGAAAAATCAGTTGCACAAAGCAAGCAAATGGAAAAATGTGTAAAAAATTCCCTTCCCTAAGCATGTTCAGTTTTAGCATTCTTAGGTGTTCCATGTAATAATGGGGGGGGGGGGGGCGGAACAGGGAGAAATATGATTTATAAGGCAACCTTATAAATAAACCTTTTATCAGGACATGCACTTGAGTTCGGCTATTTCTGGATTTGCTGCTGCTGCCTGTGCCTCATACAGAGGTTCAACCCTTTTTATGTCATGCGTTGGAGCTAACAGGACCCACCTGATCCAGTTGCCTAGGCCAGCCAAGAGAATAGCTCTCTATCCCTGTGAAGACTTCTAGGCCCAGATCTACAAAGGGACTTAGGACCTGTGCACTGAGCATCACAACACCTAACTGTTAGGTGCCTAGAAAAATCACAGGAACAGCACTGCAACCCACAAAGCTGAGTTAGGCACCTCAGCTCTTATTCAATGAATGGGGAGAGATAGGCAGCTTAGAAGACAACCCACAAAGCCACCTAATCTAGCCAATAGAGATGCTGATAAAATAGATGGGTATTAAGCCCCGTTCCCTCACAGAGATAGGTGCCTAAACCCAAGTTGCAGGGAGGCACCTAGCTCTGCTAGTGATCCACAAAACCGGGGGAAGACAGGCACTACTCCACCTAACTAACACGAAGGGCCCAATCCACTAGGTGTGCTCAGAGGCCATCTAACACCACACAAAAAATAGGAGAGAGGACATGAAGGAGGAGAACCTCTCTTATAGCCCAGTGGTTAGGGTATTCATATGGGATGTGGGAGACCCCTGGTTCAAGTCATCTCTGCCTGATGAAGAGAAGGGATTTGAACAGGAATTTGCCACTTCTTAGGCGAGTGCCCTAACCACTGAGCAAGGAGATTCCTGATGAGGAGCTCTTAGTGAAGTTGTTCCACTGAAATTATATATTTGAATAATTAAATGTTAATTGGGCCAGAGAAAGAGGAAAAATCATTCTACAGTCCAGTCTTTAGGGCTTTCAGAAAGCTCCATAGGGCTAGTCCAAAAGGGAACATGTACACTATCTTTCCTTCTGTGTGTTAACAAAGAATGGGGACCTTATAATTCCTCCCTAGTTACTTAGCTATGTCCTATTGAGGACAATGAATGTTGGCCAGTGACCACTTCCACCTCGCATTCTGTGATCTGGAAGGCTATGGTTTTGACTGTCTACTGAGCAGGTGTAATGGGTAAGAGGTCATCTTCAGCCTCTTCTCCCCCAGCACACCCATTTGCAGGATGAGCCAGAATTTAATAATAAACAATACAGAGCCATGTTTCATTTCTTATTCAAGTCCATGAATGAATATAAAGCAGCAATAAATAAAGTGCCACAGTACTGTTCAGCCATATATGAAAACTTACAAGATATTTAACATTGTCAGTGCATTGATCTGGAAATCAAATGCTGCTTTCAAATTTTTGATTGAATAAGAGAGCTAAGCAGGTAACGTTTCACTGACCTGAGCAGTATTTGCGGCATTTGGGATCCTAGTGTTGAATCTAGCATCAATAAAGCCACCAATAGGAGGCATTTTATTAGGAATGCTGTTGTAATAGGGATGTTCTGCTGGCTCTCCATTTTCCTCCATCCAAGGTTCATCAAAACTCTGCATCCTGTAGAAAGGGATTATGTTACTCATCTTGCAGCACTCAAAGTGCTGTAGTACTAGCTACATGGGGCATATACTACCCAGCCCTTTGATAATTAAGCGACGTTTACAAAGTAAAATAGGATGAACCAAACAGCACTCCACCCCTGTAATGAGGCTGATCCAAAGCCCACTGAAGTTGATGGGAGCCTTCCATTGACTTCAGAGAACTTTGGATCAGGTCCTATATACCCCTATTCAAGACAACCATTAAAAACTTCTTTACAACACCTTTCCTAGTTACATTTACCATGTTATTTGTAGTATTAGTGTGACTGATTGGCTGATGACAAAAAAAAAAAAAAAAAAAAGGATTCCTTCATAATGTCTTGGGGCCTGATTCTGATCCAAATAACCCTGGTGTGAATCAGGAATGACTTTGTGCATTCAATAGGCCCGATTCTCTGTTTCACTGCACATCAAGCTGTCATTTACATCAGTGCAAAGGGAAGGTAAAATTCTTCCAAAACAGAATGGTAGCATTCTACTCTCACTATGCATAGGGTTGCCAAAACTCAGTATTGTCCTGGAGTCCCCAAGAATTAAAGATTAATCTTTAATTAAAGATTATGTCATGTGATGAAACCCTCAGGAATACATCAAACCAAAATGTTGCTCACACCAATAGAGCTGATATGGTGCTAGCTTTGGTGGGAAAGTTTCTAAAAATGTTACTGTAGACATAGACTGAGGTGGGGGAAAGGGATGTGAAAATTAGTGTGAAGTCTGAACCATAGGCTAATTTGGTAGGGGGTAAATCCCGTTCCCCTTTTAGAACAATCTCACATAGAGTTTCCTCCCACTCAGCCCTTCCATGTGCACTTTTTTTCATGGGGGAGCAGTCTGACCTCTATGTATGTGTTTTTAGAAAGCCTGTTTCTTTGACTTCAAGTAAGGATTATGATGATTTTTATGACTTGCAGCAAAAAGAAAAATCTCTAAAACGAACAGACCAAAATCTGTCATGAACATTCATGTCTTTACAAAGAAACTCTGCAGGATAGATTCCAACCTTCCTGGGAAGTTCCTCCACTTGCATTACTTCAAGGCTCCATCCACCCTGGGTATAAAGCTGGATTTAAAAACAAATTTTAAACAGATTTAGGCTAACATGGCTTAAAGACCTTTGGTGTGGATATGGGCCAGGGCATAGCCATTTAAAAACCATGCTTAAAATAGTGCTTTGACCTGGGGCCAAATATAGAGATGACTCTTAGCTGGTGTAATTTACAACTTGTTCTGGTCACTCACTATGTAAATTATACCAATTTAGGCTCCCTTAGTCTCACTTAGTGGTTTGCAGTATATCTCCTATAGCACACATCACCTCTGAATTTATGCACCTGTCTCGAACTCTAACAAGTGTTTGACTAGCCAGTCTGGGCAGGACATTATAATTTTAAAACAGTTGATCCTAGAGACCATGTTTAAACGTGATTTTAAAATGATTATGGCCCATCCACATTGATCAGGCAAACCATGTTTCACTCATTTATCAGGAACCTGTTTTGAAGTGTGTTTAAAATCCAGTTCTTCTAAGACATTTTCATCCACAGCACAGCCATAGATTCATCCCTCACTTTACCAGTTGGTGAAGAAAACTGAGGGACTAGAAAAGATTCTACTACAATGTTACTCACCTATCATGGAGAGCAGGTATCGTAGAGGGACACCGTAAATATTGCTTAAATCGAAGTTCAAATGCTTGCCCTATGGTGCTGATAATATCCTGGGCCAGGTCATCACAGCATTCCAGTATATGGCATGCTAGAGGAAAGAAAGAAAGATGCCAACATTTACACACTATTATTTATGCAGTCTTCGCTGTGATGCAGTAATTAATGGCACAAGGACCTCCAGGCCAAGGACAGTTGTTCTTTTCATGACATATAGATTTTATTAAAATCTGAATGAACAAAAATAGCAATTAGCTACAGCTAACTTAAGACATTGGCTTGATTCTCCTCTCACTTACACCATCTGAAATCAGGAGTGATTTCGCTCCAATCCAATGAAATTATCGTACAATGGTGTAAAACTGGTGTAAGACAGACCAGAATCAGGGCCCATAATTTGAAAAACTCCTTCAAGAAGAGAAACCTTAATGAATGTCATTCATTATCACCTGACTGCATGCAGCAAGTTACAGGAGAATTCTGAGCTTTCTATTAAAATAAGGAGATAGACACTAGAGAACATTTTCAGATCATTCCAAATTAAATTTACCTTTATTTCTCTTTAATCTGTTTTCCATAATTTTATTGCCATCTTAGGTGATTTTCTAATCTACTTATCTTGATGTGTGCCTGTGCGACAAAGTTTTCAGCTGGTTTTGAACTTCCCCAAAATGAGGTGTGAGGGAGATATTCATATATAGGATAACAGCCAGATTTTTGGCTCTGCTATGGCTCCAGTGATGCAAAGGTGTGGTGTGTTGGCATAACTGGCTATCTGGGAAATCCCTGGGTAGCATACAGCTCACTCGACAGTGACCCCATTCTCTGCACTCTTCCAGGCTGATAATCTGGAACTGTGTGGAGGGAGGCTGGCTACACCATTGCTATACTTGCTGGGGGCCGAGAAACCCACTCCCTTTCCACTAACTGAGCAATAAGGATCTGCGCCTGCAATATAGCTGGATCAAAGCTGGCTTGAGTATGTCTACACACGCTGCAATTACACTTCCTGATTGCAGCGTAGACAAGTCTGTGCGTCCAGTGCCTAGCACAAGGGAATTGGGGCCTCTAGGGACTAATATAATACAAACTGACATTTGTGAGTGCTTGTACAATTTTGTCAGTAATAGTCACACAGCACTTGAAGAGCATCTACACAGTAGTCCCACAGAGGCTGGCATACAGGAAGGATTTGTACATAGACCAGGGTAAGACATCATGAGATCTGCAATTATGCAGATCCAGTGGCTGCTATTCCTGCCCATAGAGTTGTGTGATGCTCGATGCAGGGCAAACTTTCCTGGCCCTGGGTTGCAGATGGATATTTTCCCCCAGCACACTTCACCTGCATAAAGACTGAGACTGACACCACTGGTTTATGAAGTGAATTTGCCTTACATGAATAAACCGTATGACCAGTTGTGTTCGTCATTCAGCACCAAGGGATTCCCTAGGCAATGTGCAGATGTCTCCAAACGTGTGGACTGAAAGAAGTGAAGTTGAACAAAGGACTATAATATGTTTGCATGCAATAGTGGAAGTGGGAATTTAAAGAGAATATGTTGCTTGCTGCTAAACCTGTTGGGAGATGAAAAGAAACTTAAGCTATATTAAAAATAACAATGGATAAACTGTCTCCTTACATACAAGGATGGTTTCTGGGCAGGTGAGAAGTAGAGGCAGGATCCAGAAAGGGACTTAGGTGTTGCAACCCTCAGCATCGCAGTGCTTAACTTTAGGTACTGAAAATCACAGGAATAACACTGCAATCCACAAAGCCAAGTTAGGCCCTTGGGCTCCCTATACAATGAATGGGGAGAGACTGGAGCCTAAGAATGGGAACCACAAAAGCCAGCATGCTAGGTAGGAAGCCACCTATGCTAGTCAATGGGAGATGCTGACAACAGGGATGTGTTCTAAGCCCTGCCCCTCTCTCAGAGATAGAAGCCTATCTCCACTAGTGATCCACAAACAGGAACCAGCCACCCAGAGTCAGGTGGCTTAGGTGTTTACTTCTAGTAATGAGTTAGGTGCCTGCCTTGCTCCATACAAAATGGAAAAGGGGGCAGTGGTGCTCACCTTACTTACAATATGTAGCCCACTGGTTGAGCACTCACCTGGAGATAGGCAATCCAGGTTCAAGTCCCCTCTCTGCCAGAAAGAGCGAAAGGATTTGAACAGAGGTCTCCCACCTTTCAGGTAGGTGCCCTAGCCACTCAGCTATGGGATATTCTGATGCTGGTGCACTCCATCAATATCACCTGTTGAAGCTGAACAAATAATGAGAGAGTCATTGGAGCAGGCAGATTGGGCCCTGGGTCTCCCATCCTCCCAGGTGGGTACCCTGAACTCTCTCTTTTTCTCTGGCCCAGTGACTATTCAAGTATTTATCCACAGTGGAACAGTTAGGCCTCATATTAGGCTTTGCATACGACTTAGGCAGCTGAATGCCTATCTTCCCCGATTCATGAATCATTCTGCGGCTTACGCAGTACAGGCACCTGGGCACCTAAAGGGAGGCAGCAGTGCATATACCCCAGGGTCGAATACTTGGGCACCTAGGGAACTTTTACAGAAGGAAGTTAGGTGACAAGTGAGCTTAGGCACCCACAGAGTTAGGTGGCAGCCAAGCAGGATTTTCATGAATCACAGTGGTGCTGGGCACAGAGACATAGGCACCTAATGCTGGAGTTTAAGCATCTAAGTTGCTTCACAGATCACACCCTTAGGTTTCTTATACAAGGAAGGAGAAGTCTGGCTCACACTGAGATATTTCTTTAGGATTTGTTACAAACTGGGTGACCAGAAGACAGACAAGGCTACACTGCAAGAGCGAGGGCATTAGATTGTGAGAGAACAAGCACCATTTTAATCTTTTTAGGGAAAGAATGAGTCTTCTTATGTGTGTGTATAATGTGGAGCACGCTGTGGGTGCTAATTTAAATGATAACATTTTCATCAATGATGTAGAAGTACATATAAAATCACTGCTGATAAATGTTGTGGGTGACATGAAGACTGGGAGAGTGGTAAATAATGAGGACAGGACAGTCAAACAGAGTGCTCTGGATCACTTGTTAAACTGGGTCCAGTTCAAACAAAATGGCTTTCAGTACAGCCAAATGCAAAGCTATTCACCTAGAATCAAGGAATGCAGGTCATACCTACAGAATGGGGGACTGTATGTTGGAAAGACATGATTCAAAAAAGGATTTAAGGGTCACAGTGGACAAACCTGAACATGAGGTCCTAAAGCAATGGTGTGTCAATTGGATATTGTGAAGGGGTGAACCCCACCATGGCAAGAAAGGATTAAGGGCCATTTAGGCACATTCATTCCCCCTGCCAGAGGCTGTTGGAAGCTAGAGGCCTCAGGAAGACTTAGGACAGGACTTGACACCAGAGCTGGGGAAAAGCAGTGAAACCACTGGGACCCAGGGCCCAGAAGATAGGTGGATACTTTGGACTCTGCTTAGATATTTTGTTACCCTAGAAGGGATTTAGACTAGCTACTTCTCAGCCAGAGAGCTGAGTAGTGTGCAAGATGGCCTGAAGAGGATGCTGGATATGAAAACTCCTGCTATATTGCCCCCTGACACAAGGGGGCACTCTTGAGATAAGAACGCACCATTACAGATGTATAATAAAAGGAGTAGTGAGGAGGTAACTTTACACCTGTACATGATGTTGGTGAGGCCAATACTGGAATTCTGTGTCAAGTTCTAATGTCCACATTTTAAAAAGATTATTGAAAAATTGCAGAGTGCAGAAAAGAGCCACAAATTGATTTGAGAGATGGAGAAAATGCCTGACAGTGAGAGACTTAGAGTTCAGTCTGTTTAGTTTATCAAAAAGAAGATTGAGAGGTGACTTAATTACAGTGCATAAGTACCTTCATGGGGAGAGTCAAAGAGGGTTATGCTCTCCTTCCTCACAACATTCAGCAAAGAAGCTAGGAAGGTCCAGTCCAGGCATGAGGAGCATCCAGATGATTTGAAATATATTAATCCCGGCAAAAAATCTGCTGGACTAATGTGTGTGGCTGCTGATTATTGCAGTGCTGATTGTTCCAGTGATCATCCCTAATGTCAACTTTTTATTGTGTTGCATTTACTTTTTCTGGAAAAATCCAATAAATTGAAAATATGAATTTATATTTTTAAACGGAAGACACCAAATATAGAAAATACCTTACCTCTGCGATTAACAGGGTCCTTAGCTACATATGCAACATAGTCTGTTGTATCCTGTAAAAAATAGATATACATATATATAATGAATATATGAATTTGCTTTTGGACTGTAACAAAAGAGCAAAGCATATCACATAAGCATTTCCCATGAAGTGATAGCCTGGTGGTGAGAGTGGGACAGATAGCTAACCCACCATTTTACACACAGCAATATGACTGAGTACACCCTCTGTATGGAATCACTCTGAAGGCCATGTTCGCAATAAGTTAACACTATGCCATCAATATCCACGGTTAAGCATGCTAGTCTGTAGCAGACTTCCAACATGGTTTCCCTGACCAGTGTGGACAGTTTTTGCAGTCCTTTCTTATATGTGAGTTTACCCATGATATAAAACCATGCTACAGACTAACTCTCAGGTAAACCTAACACCAGGATGCAAATAAAATAGGAATAAGGAAAAATAATTTTTTATTTTACATGTCTTCCAGGCTACTTTTTTATGTTTTGTGACTACCTTTAACTGATAAATAAGGCTAGGGAATGCTGGCCAGATAAGCAAATTCCTTTTTAAAAAGCTCTTCCATCTTGCCCTTAAACACAGCTAATGCTGGCATCTGTTCAATTTTAATGTGGACAGGGCCTAACTATGCCCTGTTGAGCACCATATTAATATCCTGTTTGAACACCTACAGCTGAGACATCTGGCAAGCACGTGCAAAAGCAACTCTTGTTTTATTCCAAAAACAACGTTTACAGGATTGGTTTTGATCCCGCTCACTCTGGTTTTACTCCATTGACTTCCAAAGCATTACCCTTAATTTACACCATTGCAAGGACCTCTTCCAAAGCCCTTGAAATCAGTTAAAAGACTCACATTGACATCAGAGGGTTTTGGATGAGGCCCCAATTGAGAGAAGACTCAGGGTCTTGTCCATGACACTCAATATCTAAAAGATTGCCGAAGCCATGAGTGGCGGGTAGCATAGGCAGGGGAAGGCTGTGCCTCCCCAAACAGCCTGGTATGGCCCAGCCCCTGTTCCACCCCGATGCCCCCTCCTGCCTGCTTCCAGTTTCCTTCCTGCTCTTCTGTGGCCAAGAGGCTGGGACCAATGTGCAAAAGGCCCGGGGCTGGGGGCACTGGGGTAGGGGGTGCTTCAGCTGTGCTGCTCGTATGCCCAGTGTGCTGGGGCTGCTCCAGCTATTCACGTAGCTGAAGTTGTGTATCTTAGATCAACCCCCCTACTAGTGTATACCAGGGCTGAGACTGTAGAACAAAATCGCACAGAAGTAAAAGGTATCAAAGACTTCAACACCTTCCGCTCCAAATGCAAGTCACACTTCTTCAATCTCGCCTACCGAAACAAAACATTATATTGCACACACAGTTCTTCTCCTGGGGAGAAGATGAGAGCAAGAACAAACCACATGTGGCAGATGTTAGTCCCTGTACCAGATATGGCAATTTCCTACAATATCCTTGGAAAAAAAACTTTAATGGGTTAAGTTTAAGTATCTTTTGAGTCCACTGTATTAAATGCAAAGGTTATGTATTATCATGGGCACGGATTGTATGCAACCTCTCAAGAGGCAGATACAATGTGAACCTTGGGAAGTGTCATGAACTTCAAAGAACTGTACTGAACAATGTGTAAGGCCTGGTCTACACTATGCGTTTAAATCGATTTAAAGAGCGTTAAATCGATTTAACGCTGTACCCGTCCACACTACAACGCCCTTTACATCGATATAAAGGGCTCTTTAAATCGATTTCTGTTCTCCACCCCGACGAGAGGAGTAGCGCTAAATTCGATATTATAACAATTCGGATTACAGTTAGTATGGATGGAAATCGACGTTATTGGCCTCTGGGCGGTATCCAGAGTGCACAACACTGACCGCTCTGGACGCAATCTGAACTCGGATGCAGTGGGCAGGTAAACAGGAAAAGCCCCGCGAACTTTTGAATTACATTTCCTGTTTGCCCAGCGTGGAGCTCTGATCAGCACGGGTGGCGATGCAGTCTCAAATCCAAAAAAGAGCTCCAGCATGGACCGTACGGGAGATACTAGATCTGATCGCTGTATGGGGAGACAAATCTGTTGTATCAGAGCTCCGTTACAGAACACGAAATGCCAAAGCGTTTGAAAAAAAATCTCCAGGATACACAGCGCTGCGTGGACAAGCGCGTAACGGGAAGCCAGAGACTCAAATGGACGGCTCGTGGGGGGGGGGTACTGAGGACTCCAGCTATCCCACAGTCCACAGCAGTCTCTGAAAAGTATTTGCATTCTTGGCTGAGCTCCCAATGTCTGTAGCTTCAAACACAGTGTCTGCGCTGGTTCAGGGAACAGCTCTCAGTTTCTTTCCCCCACCACCACATGAAAGAAAAGGGAAAGAAATCATTCCTTGACTACTTTCAATGTCACCCTATGTGTAACTGAATGCTGCTGGTAGATGCGATGCTGCAGCAGTGAAGAGCAGTATCTGCTCCTCTCCCCCTCCCGTGGTAGACGGTACAATATGACTGATATCCGTCGTCGCCATCAGCCCGTGAGTGCTCCTGGCTGCCCTGAGGTGAGGCTGGCCGGGGGCGCCTGGGTAAAAATGGGAATTGACTCCCAGTTACTCCCAGTAGATGGTCCAGAACGGCTGGTAACGTCTTCATCATAGCAACTGGGGCTGAACTTCATCAGCCCCCTCCCTTTCCTGTGTAAAGAAAAGATTCTGTACTGCCTGGACTGTCATAGCCCCGGGAGGCTGCTCCAAGTCTCTGTTTCTTTTCCTGCATTCTTTATAACTTCATGACCCAAATGGGGGGCGGGGCGGACACTGCCACGTAGCCCAGGAAGGTTGGGGGAGGAGGGAAGCAATGGGTGCGGTTGTTGAAGGGGCACCCCCGTGTGAATACTGACACACTGAGCAGCTGTTTTTACTGCTCTGATACACTGGTCCTCTAATACCACTTGCCCCTTTATCTTAGGCAGGACTAACTCTATTTTTAGAAACCATAAGGGAGGGGAGTTGACTCAGTCCCAAGTGAGTCAATCCCAATTTTGCTTTCAAAAAATGTTTTTCAGCCAGGGGCATCATGATAGCAGCGACAGTAACAGAGAGGGAGAGATAACCGTCATCTCATTGCAGTTTACTCCGGCAGTAGACGGTACAGAATGATCGGTAACCATCTCTGCTATCATTGCAAAAGCAAAAAACGTGAATGCTGCTGTGTAGCGCTGGAGTATCGCCTCTCTCTCCACGGCATCTCCAGTACACATACGGTGCCAGAAAAAAATAAAGCTGGACACGGCTCCATGGTTGCCGTGCTATGGGCATCTGCCAGGGCAATCCAGGAAAAACGGCGCGAAAGGATTGTCAGCTGATGTTTTCCCGAGGAAGGAATGACTGACAACATTTACCAGAACCCCCATGACAATTAAGATTCAACCCTGAATTCCAAGGGGCGGGGGGGAGACTGCGGGAACTATGGGATAGCTACGGAAGTGCTACCCACAACATATGCAACGCTTCAGAAATCGATGTTAGCCTCGGAGCATGGACGCACAACGCCGAATCACTGTGCCTTAGTGAGGCCGCCATGAAATCAAATTTATTAATATCAGTTTTATAAAACCGATTTTAGCAAATTCGATTTTATCCAGTAGTGTAGACATGGCCTAAGAATGGGCTTTTGGGGACAAACATTGTCAAGTGATTTACCTGAGGAATCTCTAAGGAGAGATGAATGCAAATTACCCATCTCCAGTTATACAAAAACCCAGCTCTTGAAAGTTCCACCCTGAGGAGAGGCCATTATCTGCAGATTTACCTGTTCTTGGAGTCTCAAGATCAAAGGCCCAAGCTGCATACAGAAAGACTAACCTGTTTTGTGGGGGTGGTAGTTCTGAGCTAAGATGTTATGAATTTGTGACCACAGAAGAGCTCCATTGCGGGGTTTGAAGCACTGACTCTTAACAAAGCCAGAAGAAATCATAGAATCACAGAATATCAGCGTTTGGAAGAGACCTTATAATCCTCAATTTGAACATTAGAGTTCAAATATAAGCGTACTCGCATGAAATCCTCTAAGCTTAATCTCCAGCTTAGATCTGATAGGCTGCCACCAGATCAGGAATGATAGGGCCTGATCCCCCCTTTCCTCTCTCTGGTGTCCCCAACCTCCCTTGGTGGGACACCCAGATTCCAAATCCCTTGGATGCTAAAAGCAGGGGAGAAAACCCTTCCCCCCTCCTTCCCAGGCTTGCCTCTTGGTCTAGCCGCGAGTATCAAGAAACCGGTTTCTCTGCTTCCCAAGAGATAAGCGTTCTCTTCCCTCAGGACAATTGAGATGCAAAATACCAACAGCTTGGCTTTGCCTTTCCCGTGCCTGCCTTCCCGTGAGGGAGACAGGTACCTGATACAGAGGTTTCACTTTCTCTGCCTTACTAGAAAAGAAACTTCCACAAGTTTTGAAAAAAGAAAGCTTTATAATAGAAAAAGAGACAATACAGACTAATAACTTGCATAAACATTTATACAGGCTCCTACTTAAGAAAATCTGAAGATACCCCAGTCTGATTTAAAAAATAGCCAATTTAAATAGACCAGCAATCACACATAGTAAGTACAAAAGCAAAGCATATCATAGCCGATTTTACTTTTGTTCCCGTTTGTACTCACTGCCCCTTAGTAGAATGAGAAGGAGATTGGAATCAGCAAGGTAGCTTGTTCCTCACAGCCGAGGAAGCAACAAAGACACAGCCATCCACATCTGTTCAATACAACACAAAGCTCCTCATAGCCGAATCACTTTGTTTTCCTTTGTACTTCCAGACTTTTGGTATAATATTTGAGATAAGAAAGAGTTAGAGGAAACCTTGTTTACTCACAGCCGAGAAAACAAAAAGACACCGAGATACAAATCCCGCCCTGACTTTAAACAATCCAGTTCTCTGATTGGTCCTCTGGTCAGGTGTTTGGTTACCCTTTCCAGGTAAAGAAACTTAACCCTTACCTTACCTATCTACTTATGACACCCCCCTTCAGGTAGTTGAAAGCAGCTATCAAATCCCCCTCATCTGTGAATCTGCAGACTAAAACAATCCCAGTTCCCCAGCCTTCGCTCATAAGTCATGTGCTCCCAGCTCCCTAATCATTTTTGGGTTGCCCTCGACTGGGACTCTTTCGAATTTTTCCACATTCCTTTCTTATAGTGTGGGGCCCAAAACTGGACACAGGGTGGACGCAGTACTCCAGATGTGACCTCACTAGTGCCAAATAGAGGGGAATAATCACTTCCCGCAATCTGCTGGCAGTGCTCCTACTAATGCAGTCCAGTATGCCATTAGCCTTCTTGGCAACAAGGACACACTGTTGACTTATATCCAGCTTCTCATCCACTGTAACCCCTAGGTCCTTTTTTGCAGAACTGCTTCCTAGCTATTCGGTCCCTAGTCTGTAACAGTGAATGAGATTCTTCCGTCCTAAGTGCAGGACTCTGCACTTCTCCTTGTTGAACCTCATCAGGTTTTTTGGTCCAGTCCTCTAATTTGTCTAGGTCCCTCTGTATCCTATCCCTACCCTCCAGTGTATCTACCACTGCTCCAAGTTCAGTGTAATCTGCAAACTTGCTGAAAGTGCAATCCACGCCATCCTCCAGATCATTAATGAAGATATTGAACAAAACCAGCCCCAGGACCAACCCTTGGGGCACTTCACTTGAAACTGGCTGCCAACTAGACATGGAGCCATTGATCACTACCCGTTGAGCCGACGATCTAGCCAGCTTTCTATCCACCTTATAGTCCAAATCATCCAGCCCATACTTCTTTAACTTGCTGGCAAGAATACTGTAGGAGACCATATCAAAAGCTTTGCTAAAGTCAAGGAATAACACATCCACTGCTTTCCCCTCAAGGAGTTGGGACGGATGAACTCTGGTAAACTTATTAGAATGTGTGTAGGTTCTTTTGTTTTATCTGTAATGCTTTCCCCTTAAGAATAAATGTGCTTGCGTAGAAGGAGTCAAGTAGTAACTTGTGACTGCTGGTAAGTCCAACTGTTCATATCCTCTGGAGAGAAAGCAAAATGCAGACTCTGGCCTGTTTACACAGTCTGGCTTGCTGAGAATATCACAGTGTAGGCAGGGAACTGTGCAGTCTCCAATAATCACTGTCAGGAGGGAGAGAGATGTGGGTCTCTTCCCAAAAGAGGTGATGGCTGAGGAGCTGAGAGTTTAGAGTGGGTGCCCTCAAGGGACCACTCTGAGGGAATACTGGTGCAATTGCCCTGAACTGTAACACTCACATCACTTAATGCACTACTGCAATGCACTCAGATACCACAGTGATGAAGGTAGTAAAAGAACGTGTATAGAACAGAACAGAATAGCCCTGTCTCTCTGTTCATGCATCTGTAATATTCCCAGTGACCTGATGTATGGGGAATGACTTTTGTGGGAGTGGTGGTGGATTTCCCTCCTGAAGAGGAAAGAAAACAATGAATACATTTATATTGGGATATATGCTAGGCTGGTTTGGTGTTTGGTGTATCAAGCAGTAATTAAGTTTAGCTGTGAGAGACAGGAACCACATGAGAAAGCTCTTCCTTTTATTTAAAGTTCTCCCAACTCGGAGCCTACTGTGACAAGCCTGCGGAATGTCAATGGATGCTCACACCTACCCTCCTCTCCACCCCCAGGATGAGATCATCATGCAGTGGCCTTGTTGTGTGAATGCCACTTTACAGTTCCACCAGCTCTTGTTGGCTCCTGTACTTGGTACGATTTGATTTCTCAGTGACTCAGTGGCATGACTTTCATCTCACTAAAACATTTGATAGACCTTGTTTATTTCAATTCAGATCTCTTACTGCTGTTGCTGGTAATGCTGTTTCCTGGTAAAACACTCTGCCAATGGGTGGGGGCGTTTCTAGGACTTAGCATGTGGGATGGCAGATGGGGTGACAAAAACTTTCCTATGGAGGCAGGCAACTGTACTAATCACACCTCTGCCCACTGCAGAAATTGTTCATTTCCAGTATCTATTGCAATCTGTGGTATTTCAGAGGTGCTGTTGATCAATTTTTTACTCCCTGAATTATTATTTTACCATAGCCCAAATTTATCCCTGCTGTATCCCCATTGAGTTTAGGAGAGTTACATCATGGATGAATTTGACCCATTTAGCATATTGATAACAGTCAGTTTGCAAACATTTCAAGGATATTTTGCGCTGAAGAGCTGGTGCAGTTAACTCATCTTGCAGTTGAGGTGGGAGAGCTATTTCATAGAGAGGGCGATATGTGCCATGTAAGTGGACCTGTCCCTGACAACAGGGACTGGGTAGATCGATCTAGAGTAAATGCTTTCAAGACTCAGGAGAGACTTTTACTGTTTTGAGATTCTCTCAATTCTCATAGATAGGACATATTCTGAAGCGTATTTAGTATGAAATTGGGAGGATAGCTCAAACAAATATGTAGATAAGTAAAAAGCCCAGATCTGCCTTCTGAATTGAATGTGAGTTGCACAGAGGCATCGAAGAGGAAAACTAAACATGGCAAGTGTAGAAATGCAGAACTGGGCTTCTCCTAAAAGACACATCCTCTCCTCAAACATATGAGTGGAATGGACATATCTGATGGCAGTATTTGGTTCTCCATTTTCATAAGATAGAGTTGAGGAGAAAGAAAGGGAAAAAAAAGGTACCTGGACCTAGCAGGCTAGAAATACAGCTACATCCTCAGTCCTTTACTCCAGGAAGGGCAAAATGGATAACAATCAAGGTGAAAAGTAAAAGGATATCCATATGAAAATACCGTGCTTACTTTGAAAACCACAGGGTCCTACTTACAGGATTTATAAGATTTATATGAAATGCTCTAGACCCTTTGACACTTTTCCTGACACTCATTTCATATGGGAGGATTTGTGACTGCCTGTCAGTGGTTTCCCTCAAAAAGAGTTTGATGGCAACAGTCCAGAAGAGCTTACAAAATAAGAAACAGAAGCTATCATGCTATATTTTCCTTTGAGTAAGACATGAGATAAATCCTGGCATAAGGTCCTCCTATAGCAATACTTATGGGAAAAAATGACTAAAGAAATGCTTACCGGATCACCTCCAGAGGCAAAGGAAATAGACTGCATATGATGATTTGCTATGATCTGTTTGGATCAGAAAAAAAAACAAAAGTATGAGTCAGTAGATTCTCTTTTGCAGAGAGGTAGTCATGCGTCTGACAAAGTGGGTATTCACCCACGAAAGCTTAAGCTCCAATACATTTGTTAGTCTAAAAGGTGCCACAGGACTCTTTGTTGCTTTCTGAAAATATAGTTTCCTGAAGTTATTTTGGAGAAACTTTAATCTGTTGAAGTGAGTTTTTGTCACAGGTAGTGATGAATGTAACAAAAGGGTACATTTCACCCAAAATACAGAGCTTCGATATCCTGCATGGCTACAGAGGGCAAATGTTAGGGGTTTCCATAACCCCTGCGGATTTGAACATTGTGGACACCAGATAGGCTCTCAGGCTCAATGAGGTTAACTGTCAGAGCAGTGGAGGTCATAGAGAGAGGCATTCCCTGAGCTGACTAATTTTCCTTTCCCCTTTTTTCCCTGCACCTGAAAGACCATGCCTAGCAGTACCTCCCTCTTGAGAAAAAGGCTGTCTCTTGGACTTCCTTCTCTGAGTCAGAAAGGGTCATTAGAGAATAAGGTGAAGTCTTCCTCCATGTAATGCATGCTGCCTTCATAATACTTCCAGCCCCATCTGCTCACCCAACTATAACCTTTAAATAGATCTTTCATTATTTTTGTTCTCAGTGGATGACTGTATTCCTCTATCCCCAAGGAAGGGTTTCTCTCCCCACTATTGCTCAAAGACCTGCATCACAGCGGTCTTTGTACCAGGAGAACTGAACAGTAATTCACTCCACGTCTCAGTGTCACTCCTAACTAACATGGTCAACTCAATGGAGTGACTCAACTGGTCCCTTACCTCCCTACTCCAAACTAAAAAGGTTGTTTTTCCATTCTCTCCAGTCCAAAGCTGATCCATGAATAAGAGACTAGCAACAAGAATCAAGCCTGTCTTTCTTGGATAGCACCATAAAGAACTAATCACAAAACCACTTGGCCAACCTTGCTTTCAGTATTCTGAAAGGTATGCCGCAGAAAGCAGACCACATTTTTATACATTCCAGGAATGTTCTCTGTGGTAATCCAACACTCCTAGTGTAAACCAGAAAGGAAGGAGACCTCCACCAGAGTGCTGGTTTGTCAAAGACCCCTTCATTTCCCAGTCCTCCATCATCATAGCAAGTGTAGTGAATATAGATACACATGATATCAGTCATCTCTTCTATTTCCAGTTAAATGAGACTATATTGTAGAGAGAAGCCAAAACATTTGGGGTTGACCCTCAGCTGGTGTGAATCAGCATAGCTCCATTGACATCCCCAAATCTCTGCTGCTTTACACAGAGCTGAGGCTCTGGCCCTTTATTTAAAATGCCTTCAGTTTTTGGTACATTTTGCAGATGGGTCATACTAAGGGAAGGCTCCTTGTGCCAGTAGTGAAAGCTGGAGACAACTGCCCTGATAAAAAGTACTATCAAATTCTTTAATAATGGTCCAAAACACTACAACATGCCATAGTGCTGCTATTCCACTGCTTGAGCTAGTCCTGTAGAGGACTGCAGCAGCTTATCTATAAGATGGTGGGGAAAAGACAAATAAAAAGTAAGAAATCTTTCAGGTGTGTGTGTATGTTTCTAGTTTATTTTTTATCTTGTGGCAAAGCAAGTTTTTTTTTCTTGCTGTATCTAGGCACACCTAGGGATGTAGCTCACAGCAAATAGCACAGCAGTGATTATGCAACACTATCAGCTTTCTCTATATACATAGCGAGCAAGTTTTTTTCTCATCTCATACATCATTCACAACCCACTGCAGTGATTCCCCAAATTCAGTATATACCTTCAGCACAAAGGAGAAGAATAAAGAGGTTGATTGACACAGGCTTCCTTCTTCTGAAAGGCAGACATTTCACTGAAGTGCAAACCCCCCAAAGCAGGATTTTTAACATCACCTTATGAATAGAATGCCTTCTAAAACAATACATAGAGAAAGAAAAGAAAAACCACGGGGGACAGGCATTCATCTCTGTAGATTGGTCAGAACCAAAATACCTCCACCCAAACACAGCCCAAGTTTGGAACCGGACCTTTTTCTGCCAGAAAAAGCCATTTCACATTGTAAAGTGGACCTTTTGAGAGGTAATGACAGAATTACTGTGAAAACATGATTTTCACCAATCTATGTTAAATGTGTAACCAAACTAATTAATCTATTGCACTTTACATTTGCATTCCTTTTTTTATTTGATAAAGAAATAACACTTAAAGCACAGGAGCATTTTATCAAGTAGCAAACATTACACGATATGCTCTTTATCAATGGACTTAGAGATTTTTATACACAAACCTGTTTTGAATCAGGAGTCATTAGATTTAAGCTGGTGGTGGAAATATTCAGAGTTATGTTCATTCCTGCAAACTGAAGATTGCTCTTTCCCAAGACGCTAGAGAGAACTTTGCTTGGTGGCTGTGAAGTAAAGTAATACATTGTAGTTGATTCGCGATGATAACTCACTGTAATGATTGCTAAACTGTATTATACTGTTCAGTCACTTGGGGACACTGTAACAAACCCCATTTAAGCTAACCTCAGCCATTCCTGGCAGTTCATTAAAGGATCCTATAGAAGGCTCACATCTGGTGTACCTCTGCGAAGGGAGCTCTGTAGCCCGTCTGTACCCAGTATCTAATGGCAGCCCTCCAACCTCCCCGTACAAGGTGTACATATCACACTTCATGCAGGCTCAGCTGACACCTTAAGAGCTGCTTTTCAACAATGACAACTTTTACTCTACACTAGTGATCACTTCCTTTGGGCAGCTACTTTTCTCTGTAGGTCATTCCTCATAACACAATTAACAAAATGGTGAAAGCATAAGTGTGGAATATAGCGTCAAACCCCAGGTTGCAAAGCATTATTACTGTGCAATAGTCAGTGGGGATCAAACCCTGGACTTACAACACCAAAAGCACATAGTCTTAATATTTGAGATGAAGGAATAACTTTGTTAGCTATAAGTAAGTAACAAAGCCTTATTCTCATTAGCGACAGAAGGAGCTATAACTGCATACACTAAGCCAGTGTACTTCACATAGGAGATGTTTTTATTCATATGTAATAAATCCATATTACAGACTAGAGATGAGAATTGGCCCTAGCCATGTAAATTAAGATATATGAGTCACCATGAAGACAGGGTGGGGCACGGACCTGCAAAAGTTCGTGTGTTTTTTGTTGCTGTTGTTAAGATTTAGCTGAAGTGCTGTTACCAGCACCCTTTCCCTTTTAAAAGCAGTATTAGCAAGTACTGAGAGAATGCAGAATTGGTCAACGCTATGCTCAGCTGATGCAGCAACTCATGGTGTCGGATGCCATCAGGTGGTCGAGGGACATCTACATAGAACACATCACCGGACAACAGCAATACCAGGAGGAATGAGCTGGAGTGCCAATGAGAAGCACAGTCAGGAAAGTAACTGAAATACTCTCCTCGTGGATTTTATTTTCTAAATGTACAACCTACCTAATTCTCAATTACTGTGGGTCAATCTCCACTCATTGATATATTTTGCTTTCCACAACCAAATCTCTACAATTTTTCATGAGTGATGTACCCAAGTATTCAGATTCTAATCTCTAAACAAGAGATACTGCTCTTAGACATACTGATTCAGCAAGATGGCTCATTGGGCTCTAGGAACTTCTTTTCATCCGTTTTCCCAGTGTTATTTTGTAGCATTGTGTTTTTCAAGAAAAAAGACGTTTGCCTTTCTTTTACTTTCTAAATAAAAACCCCTATTAAAAAGGCTGAATATGGAAGATATTCTCTGAAAAAACAGTTCTGTTTTGAAGCAGATTCCGTTGTCACTGGGGTATGTGTTGTTTTAGTGTTTGCATAGTGGGAGTTAAATACAGTACACTCATTGTGACCATGAGAGCTAAATATATATTACATGGGTCTCAGCTACAAGAAAAAGGCGACATTCAGCCAGGACGTGAGTTCTTGTTCTGAACCCTACCTTATATATTCTATTTCTGTTGATAGTACAGCAGTTATCCATTTCAGATACAAGCTCATGTGTCAGAAGTAGATAGGTAAGGTAAGGGTTAATTTTCTTTTCCTGTAAAGGGGGAACAAAGAGAACAAAACCACCGACCAGAGACCATCAGGAACTTTTGGGTTAAGTCGAGTGCGGAATTGTATACTCAGGGTCTTTGTTTCTTCGGCTGTGGAGTAAACAAGTTTCTCCTTTTAACTCATCTTATCTCAATAAGTTTTCCTAAACATCTGTGAAGCTACAAAGAAAGCATAAAGAGAAAGTTTCGAGGCTATGATGAGCTCTGTGTTGTATTTACATGATGTTGATGTGGGGACTGGTTTTTAAATCGGGCTATGCTTTTAAATCACACGTGCTTTATTCATATTTATCTTATAAGAAGAGCCTGACTTTGAGTTTTCTAATGCAAGATTATTGTTATTATATTTTCTTTCTTTTTTCTTTATCCTATAAAACGTATTTCTTTTTAAACCTTGTGAAGTTTCTTTTCCTGTTGAGGCAAGAGGGGGAGGGAAAACCCAAAACTCTGTTGTCTCACCTTACCTATTGTTCCCGCCTCGACCAGGGCGCAGAGGATAAATGCTACAGACAAGGGAGGGGGAATCTCCTTGTGTGCTAGCTGTGATTAGCTGTGAATGCATAGCCTCGGGGACGCTAGATTGCCTCTCCGGTTGTATTCAAAGAGTGAAGTCTAGTCTCGCACCGGCTAACCCAGGGAAGGGGGGGAAGCTGGGAGAGAAGAGAGGGAGACCCAGGGCTCTGGGTCTTGGGGGTCCCCCAGGGGAAGGTTGGGGTGACTCGGGGGGGGGTACTAGGAACCCCAATAGTCCTAGTTGGTGGCAGCGAGAAAATATCCAAGCAGGTAGTGAGCTTGGGGGAGTTTCAGGTAAGCCCCCAGATTTTGGACGCTAAAGTCCAGATCTGGGACAGGAGGCTTTATTACATCATGTCACTGCAAACTAGACTTCCTAAGAGCTAAACTGTGGCTTTGCTGCAAGCCCTGACTCAGGGGCAGTTCACAGTTGTGCTGCTCCAGAGGTAGAGCCGGGATCGTACGGGCACCATCTCAGAGTCACGATATGGTCTCTGGCTGGTTCTTTCCTCGCTCCAGGAAAGCAACAGTTTGTGTCAGCCGTATACCTAGCACAGTGTACTTCCCCCTTTGCTGTGGCCAATAACGTGAGGGCAGAGCCAAGATTCCAGCCACTTCCCTGCCCAGCTATGCTACTAGCCATGATATGGATATCCCAGGCAGGGAAGGAAGGAGTACCCTTACACTCCCTTACTTTGAACTTCTATGAGCGATGTTGACTGGCAGGACAGTAGGTGCAATCTACAGTGGCTGCACATAGATAAGACTTTGGAAGATTCTGCACCTGCAGTTCTCAGGCTGACTTAAACACACCTGCCCACTGTGTCCGGTTTCCGCTATACTGAACTAAGGAAATATGGGTCACTGACAAGAAAAAGAAAAATACCTTTCTTTTTTTGAAGGCTGCTTTGGCTCCAGGTACTGCTTCACAAACACGGCTGATTGCTTCCCTGTGGAGACAGAAAATAAGCTTTATAGCAAATGGAAGTGTTGGTTTCTTCATTATATGTTCAAATTGCACTGAAGGGGAATATTTGACAACTTTGTTCTTTATGGCATTCAATCACAAGAGAAGACCCAATAACTAGTGAGTCAATTAGTTCTTTTCTCACTAATAAAGAGATCATCTCTAATCAGCCTTAAAACAGACTCAATTTTTTTAAAAAAATACAGCCTGCCAAAAACATTTCCCTACTACCGTCCTGCCCAAATGTGGAATTTTCTCCAAATTTGGACTACTCTGCTCTGAGGTACAATATTCATTTTTGGTTCAAGGTGTAATAACTGGAGAACCGTCAAGGATAAAAATTGATTCTATATACCACTGGAGAGCTGGTATATGCTGCACGTCTCATTTTTTTTATCCTAGTGAGATATCAGGTCTTAAAACAATGCTACTCTTAATTATTAACCACCGTTTGAGACCATTTTTAACATTTGAATTTATTTTGGGTGTTTTTCTAAGTTTAGAACATAGAGACAATTATTTTCCTCCCCCTCTGAGGCTTTTGCAGAGCCAAGCCAGCCTGGTTTCACATAGTATCAAAACTCTCTAAAATATTTCTGCAGTCATTTTGCTGCAAAACGTATGTTGTAAAGAAAATATATGAGAGTGTTGTGGTGTAAGGATTTTACTGGTATTTGTTCATCATGACCCACATAACTTGTGGCATTACCATACCACTACAAATATCTTTATATCACAAACATTATGGGTTTTTTTCTAATCAGACTTATGTCATTGGTAAATTAATGCTGACAGGCTACGTGAAAGAAACATACGCTCAGGAGGAATTTGAATGAAGAATATGATTGTATTTCAAAATGAAATTTTGCTGATCATGCAGCTGCAGGTGAATGTCTTGAGGCCCTCTCGGTTTTAAACAATAGGTCAAATGCAACAACCAAATTGTTAATTCTTGAAAATACATAAACTTGCATGCACAGTCCTTCTTAGTCATGTTAATATCAATGCTGTAATGGACCAGCCTCGATTGATGCAATACATTGTAATGGCTCCACTGGGACTGTTAAAGATAATTGCAAAATATTCTTTAACAGTATTAAATATTGAGGGAGATTTCAAATTAGTAACAGAATAGTATGTGTATACTTCCAAATGGACAAATGACATTTATTTTACACAACCAAATATTTTTTAAAATAACAAAATTGAAGGGAACCCACCACAAACTCAAAAGCCCACAGAGCCAGAAATAACCAAAATCTCAAAGCCAAGCTAAAGGATCATTAAAAACCAAAATATTTCTTTAACTCTACCTTGACACAATATCTGTGTTACTGTTTCAACCCATAGTCTATGTGAATGTATGTGATCAGTGTGCATATGGGAGCGGCTGCACATGTATGTGCAAGCACAGACAGACAATGGCCTAACAAATGAAGTTATTGATTTATTATGGAGGAATCAGTAGTGACTCCATAGTTAAGATTGGGGTGTGCACAGAAACAAAAATTTGGCCACTTTTGGAGGGGCACTTGCTGTACCTCCCCCCAGCCTAAGGCGCTGGCTCCCCTCTACCCCTCATAGCCCTGGGGCCTGTGGCGCTCGCTCTCCACTGGTGGCTAGAGGAGCAAGCTCTTCCCCTCCTCCCCCATGGCCCCAGGGCTGGAGGAGCTGGCTCTCCTCCCCTCCCCCTGCGGCCTGTGGAGTTGGAGCTCACTCTCCCTGCCCCAGAGGAGTTCTGTACCTGGTTTTGTTGACTGGGGGGTGGTGCCTCTGCTTGCCTCCCTTGCGCATGCCCCTGGTTAAAATTGTGTGGCACTTCTCACCTAGGGCCCAATCCAACGAACCTGAAGTCAGTGGAAAGGCTCCCATTAACTTCAACAGATTTTGGATCAAGCCCTTAAAGCAAGACTAAATCCCTCCATTTCACTGACCAATGATTGAATTTAGTCTCCAAATCTACCCCAGTTCAGAACCTCGATGAATTTTCTGCAATGTGTTTTGTGTAAAATTGTTACTAACTCTCCCAGATACAGCAGTTAACAATCAGGCCAATTGGCAAATGAGACCTACCATGACTCACAAGCACAGTACAACACAACACCCCACTCCTAGACATCATCCCTGCACCTCAAACAGAGGCTACTTTTGAAAATTTAATGTCAGACAGAAAAAATATTCCGCTTGTTCATAACATGTGTTTTTATTAACCCCAGAACAAGCCAACAAACACACCTATGATCCAGTGCTGCCTCCTTAGCCCTGCTGCCCAGCCATGAGCACCCCGGCTCCTCAGTTAGGCTTCCAGCAAGCCCTGGATCCTGCAAAAACAGTGAGGAAGACTGGGCAGCAGCTGGGAGTCCTTCTCCCTCGCCCATGGCAGGCTCCTCAGATTTATTCTCCATCCCTTCCCAGTGTGCTTCAGAGCTGGTTTGGGCAGTTCTTCAGCTACTCATCCACTCTGACTGCAGAGATACAAACTGTGCTTATCAGGTACATTTTCCTGCAACTCTCCCTGATTGCTCTCACAATCTCCCAGCTACTATCAGCAACAGAAGGCATAGAGGGGGCAGGGAGAGTTTGCAGGCAAATTTTCCTGACAAGTGCAGCATGCATCTTTGCATTGGAGACATCTCCATCTCGGATGCTGAGCTGGGGTTGGCACTTCTTACGTTGCCTGGCCTCTCTGCCAGCCAGCTACTGAGTGTCAAGAGAGGAGCCCTACACTAAGGAAACTCAGTCCATCCATCAGATTGGGAATCCTGCTGGCTACCCTTATCAGGTCTGAAGTTGGGGAAGTGAATGTACTGGAATAAGAGGAAGAAACCTAGCTTGAAGGATTGGCCGGCTGTATCACCAGTCTGCCGTTGGAACAGCCAGCCAATTGAAGCACTGCACACTTTGGCTGGGAAGTGGAACTGGAAAGGGGGATAGAGAACAGCTGGGGAGCCAGGATGCATATCAGCTTAGGCAGTAATAACACACTGCAGACTTCCAACTGCAGGTACATCTGTCCATAAAACACCTTAACTTTGCTGAGCTTGGAGTTGAGGTTGCGTGTGAGAGTGTTTGAAATGAAAGAATGTCCTGTGGATCTCAGGAGGACAAGAGTGCATTTGGGTGTCATGATATTGAGCTGATAAGACATGTTGAAACTAGTCTGGACCATATTATTGCTTTAACTAGTGACTTCCTCGATTTTCAGTAAATACACTAGAGCAACCTCAGCTCTAAAGTTAACAGTGGTTTTGGTAGAGATATTAGGAGTTTTGAATGAAATACTAGCTTATCTTTGAAGCGTGCTGGTGAAGATAGTGGAGCTGGAGAAGAAGTTCTCCAAGCCATTTTGCCTGTGCAAGACAGGATGACCCAGAGAAGTCTGGGGTCAGCTGCTCAGCAGCGATCCTTACAGCTGCTGCAAAAAGGTGTAGCATTTACTTGGCTAGAAGGCATGCAGGAGCTCAGGTACTGAGGTGCTCATATAGATCCCTGATTAGATAAACAGATAGAAAGAAAACAGCTGGCTGGTCACTCCCACTTTGGGCCTAGGACGTGGGGAAGTGATGGGGTGGAAAGAAGCAAGGAGGGGTTGGGGCAGTGGAGGGAGGGGTGAAGTGGGGGCAGGGCCTCGCCAGAGCTGGGGGGAAGCACTCCCCGGAAGATTAGAAATTAAGCACCTGTGCCGCAAGGTCTCTACCAGTCTGAAAAATTCCTTCCTGACTCCAAATATGGCTTGAAACGATTGTCTGCTGTTGCTTTCAAGGGGTGGGAAGGCTGACGACATGTACCCAGAACCTCCCGCGACAATTTTTTTGACCCATCAGGCATTGGGAGTTCAATCCAGAATTCCAATGGGCGGCAGAGACTGCGGGAACTAGGGGATAGCTACCCACAGTACAACGCTCCAGAAGTCAATGCTAGCCTCGGTACTGTGGACACACACTTGTCGAGTTAATGGTCTTGGAGGGGGACACACACAATTGACTGTATAAAATCGATTTCTAAAAAATCGACTTCTGTAAATTCAACCTCGTTTCATAGTGTAGACATACTCTTAGACTCTGAGTGTGGGTGAGACCCACCAGCCAGACACCTGGGAAAGAATTCTCTGTAGTAACTCAGAGCCCTTCTCATCTAGTGTCTCATTTCCAGCCACTGGAGATAGTTGCTAACAACAGTCACAGATGGGCCATATGCCATTGCCACCTCATTACAGCATCCACTTCATAAACTTATCAAGCTCAGTCTTGAAACAAGTTAGGTTTTTTGCCCCCACTACTCCCCTTGGGAAGCTATTCCAGAATTTCACTCCTCTGATGGTTAGAAACCTTCATCTAATTTGAAGTTTAAACTCACTGATGTCCAATTTATAGCCTCTTGTTTTTTGTGCCAGTATTGGCCATTAACTTAAATAACTCCTCTCTCTCCCTGGTGTTTGTCCCTCTAATATATTTATAGAGAGCCATTATATCTCCCCATAGCCTTCATTTTGTTACACTAAACAAGCCAAACTCCTTAGGTCTCCTCTCATAAGAAAGGTTATCCATTCCTCTGATCATCCTAGTAGCCCTTCTCTGCATCTGTTCCAGTTTGAATTCGTCTTTCTTAAGCATGGGAGACCACAATTGTACACAGTATTCCTCATCTGGATAAGGTCTCACTGGTGCCTTGTACAACAGCAACAACACTTCCTATCTACTGGAAACATCTCACCTGATGCATGATTGTATTAGACTTTTTTCATAGCTATATCACCTTGGAGGCTCATGGTCAATCTGTGATTGACCAATACACCAAGGTCTTCTCTTCTGTCACTTCCAACTAATAAGTCCCTAGTTTACAGCAAAAATTCTTGTTAGTCCCTAAATTCATGATCTTGCACTATTAAATTCCATCCCATTTCTATTATGCCAAAATTCCTTGTACGATATTCCAGTCCTCCTCTGTAATGGCAATACCTCCCAACTTTGTGTCATCCACAAATTGTATTAGCACACTTCCACTTTTTGTGCCATGGGCATTAATGAAAATATTAAATAAGACTGATCCCAAAACCGATCCTTGAGGAACTCCACTAGTAACCTCCTTCCACCCTGATAATGCTCCTTTCAGCATGACTCGTAGATTTGTAGTGTCCCCTTAACCAGTTTCTTTCCCACCTTTTGATTCTCATATTAATCATCATCCACTCCAATTTTGCATCCACCATTCCCTGTATAGGCACACATCAAACCAGATTAACTGTGCATACAGCTGCTAGTTTGAGCATGCACTTATCTGACTTGTGCATACAAACATTTATCTGAACAGGAAAATACAGAGGTGTGTGGCACATTTGCATGACTAATCAATTGCATGGACTTTCGAAAATTTGGACATAAATGTAATTTCTTGCTTGTTGTGGAAAAGTGGTTGTCAGTAATATGTTTAAAACTTTCTGCACCCCATGCCCTTACAGTGACCAAGCACTGATCTCAGGTATGTACCACAGAGTGCAGCACTATCTTGATAGCTTGTAAAATTTGTTTCTGTGCACACTGCAGTAAGGACCACATACTGAGTTCCAAATCTGGCCCGAAATATTTTCTGCTTTGCAGATGGTCATGTTTGAAGTAATTTTCACAGCAGAAAACACACTATGATTTCAGTATAGATTTCAGATGGCAAGTGTATCGAGTGAAATGTTGTCTATATGCAATACTGAATTTCTCCAGTCTTACCTACAGTGCTCCATGATGATCTGACATTATTGTGAGAAAGAAAAGCATTGGCATCATGTTCCATTTAAAGGCCATAGTTCTGTTTGTTTTTCATAACTTTAACCATCATACTTTGTGCACACTTCTAGCTCTAAAGAAGCTGGAAACTGTTTCTTTATTAAATATTTTGTTTTGACAATCCCACGAATGTACCTCTGCTTGTTTTATTTTGGATTTTTTGAATTAATTTACCTCCTGTAATTGATTACTTTTTATGAAAAAAGAGTACTGAAGCTATTGTTTTATGGGAAAAGACAGACATGTAAAAGTTGCATTGACTTTTCAATTGAATTTTAAGAAAAAAACTGGTAGGTCAATTTTGAGACTAGAAACTCTGACCAATTTGCACACACAAAATGACTTGCATGCCACAGCCATAAAACTTGCTGTTTTTTCTCTTGTCTATCCATGTTATTCCATGCTTCCATCTATGTCTTTGCCAGCCTAAACAAAGAGACAAACTACTGTATGCAACAAGCATTCAATGAATTTACTTAGAAAAAGAACTGCACATTTCTGGACAAATTGAGGAGTGTGCCACTATTTATTTCTGTAAAAGCAACAAAGAGTCCTCTGGCACCTTATATACTAACAGACATATTGGATCATGAGCTTTCGTGGGTGAATACCCACTTGCATGCATCCGATGAAGAGGGTATTCACCCACGACAGCTCATGCTCCAATATGTCTGTTAGTCTTTAAGGTGCCACAGGACTCTTTGCTGCTTTTACAGATCCAGACTAACACGGCTATCCCTCTGATACTATTTATTTCTGAACACTGTATCTTTGCCAATCCTTTTAATAAACAAATTACATAGCTACCACCTGCCAAGAAGAAAAATGGCCTATATTAAAATTAATATTAACACATTAATTCTGAATAAATCCCACAGAAGCCAAAAGTAAATTTTCAGCAATATATTTAATAATCAGAATATTTGTTCATTTACAAAACAGGCACAGCAAATTTATAGTGTTTGAAGTGGTTAAGGGAGGATTAAGAAGCCTTAAAGACTAGTGCTCACATATTATAGTTAGTGGTGCTTTAAAGGCAGAGAGGCAAACGGGTGGGGTCTGATAGAGGTGAGGATGAAAAAGTAGCTAATGAACATAGAACTGAGAGTACGGAAGAGAATGATGAAAGGATGGTGGACAGGTCTCATGATATAACGGTGCAATGAGTAATCCTGGAGCAGAGCTGCTTGTACAAGGGGTGAAAGGGTTTAATGATGTGAACTCACAGAAGAGGAATGTGAACTAGCCTACTTGTTCCAGGTCACAGAAAGCATGGAGCAGAGGGGAGGATTTATAGAATAAGCTGGTGGTGATGAACATGGCAAACAAATTGTGATAAATTATACAGCAAGATATATAGCCATTCCTCTTTTTCTTCCCTTCAGCTTCTCAGTTTGTTTCTTGCAATGTGGGATTCTCTCTGTGTGTGATAGATCTGTAAGGGGGAAACAAAAACAAGCTGGCCATTCTATCCTTAACACATTTTATAAACTGTATACACAATCAGGACTGTGTAATCCACTATAATAAGAGAAATACATCTTTGGCAATGATTAGCTACAGAACATAACTTATGGTTAGATATATGTTGAACTACTCAATAGTAATTCAAGTCCATTGGCACAATTAATACTCTTGAACTCAGAGTTTTCTATATGCATTTGAAAAGTGTTTTCTAAATTAGTGACAGAAGTTAGTGCACTCAAGCCTTAGGCTATTTCAGAGCACCCTGTGTCAACAATTCATGGATGCTTTTTTAATCCCTTCCCTGCCAAAGATATTTGTTACCCATTGATTTGGTTCAGTGATGTTCAGTTATTTTCAAAACTTCCATAGATGCATATTTATTAAGCAACACACCAGGCAGAATATCTTAGCACAACCAGTACCTTTCACTCCTATCAAGCCTTTGTGGGAATCTATTCACATATTTACTAAATTCCACATAAAATGTGAATAAAATGCAGATTTATAAAACCAATGTCTTTAGGTTAACATGAGCTCTAGAAAATCCTACTGTTTTATACACTAGCAGCATAGAGAATTACATATTGTTAAATCCTACTTCTAATAGACTAGTTTAAAAGTCCAATAATGTTCTCATTTTCAGAAATGTGGAACTGTGCATTCAATTACACACCTAATTTGTATTTATAACCACATAATTTGCATGCAAACAGGGTTGGTTTTGCACCTAACTAGCATCTTAGAGCATATACATCTGATGTTTGTGCACAGCTATGGCAACTGTACATGCCAATTAGACACAGAACTCCATTTTTGTGCACACAGTTGTGTGCATATTTCTGACAATAACGCCCTTTATGTTCAAGCATCATACAGACTCTAAAAGCCCTTCCAGTACAAGGAGTAAATTTTCAAAACAAGCTTCTAAAAACACCTTTTAGTGTACACAAATAGTGTGTGTGAAAAACCCTGTATTCGCATGCACACGTCAACAGGGATTCTTTTTTGGAAGATGAGTTCAGTGATGCCAACAAACTAAAGGAAGAACCTAAGTCTAGATCAGCTCAGTTAAGAAGCCATAATTTTCTAACCTCCTTTGCAGGCCATCATTCTCTATTCCAGCACGGCCTCTGGAAGCGTAGACCAGTGGGCAGGACAATGGATTGAGACACAGAAGACATAAGCTCCATTCCTAGGTCAGCTATCAGCTCACAGTATGACAGTGGGCACAGGAATATAGGAACTGTCATATTAGATCAGACCCAAAGTTTGTCTCATCTAGTCCCTCCTCTCTTAGACCAGACAACACCTGTTACTTCAGAGCCCTTGGTAGGCAGATCTGGGATAATCTTTGCCTCAAGTGACTCTCTCACTAATTGCTAGAGATTATCTTAAATCCTGAAGCATGAGCTTTTACAACTTTTCCAAAATCTCTTGGTTTTGAATTAATGATTATAAAACTGGCTAGCCTTATTATTCATATAAATGTCCAATTCCTTCTTTGCTGCCTGATAAGTCTGCAGCCTCAACAACGTCCAGTGGCAATAAATTCCACAGACTAATTACGCATGGTGTAAAAACGTCACTCAGCTTTCCCACACCTTGGTTTTCCTTGTGTGTTTGAAGTTCCATGGCCCATCTGCTGTTAAAAAATTGATAGTCTCCTAATTGTCAAGTAATGACTCCACAGTTAACTTTGCACTGAAATTTGCCTTTAAAAGTAGCAATAAAACCCCTCTGCTTCACAGTAACTACTAAATGAGTCCCCAGTTTTTATCGCTTTTTGCTCCAGTAAAATGTTCCACTTTCAAAATGTAGCCCTGAGAAGTCTCACTTCTTTTTGCCTCCCTCTGGCTAAATCCAGAGTTGCCACAAACTCCAAACTTTACCCACACAGTCATTTTCATAAGATCTCAGAGCCAGGGCAAATTTTGTATTTTATACTGTAGTACAGACACAGTTATTCTTGAACTGAATTTATTTATCTCTGCTAAGAAAAGCCAACAGAACTGCTCAGGTTCATCAACCTCTTGTTTGATAGAGCAGGGTGCAGCTACATCCATAGGAGAGTTGCCAGCTCCATGTCTTTGGCAATTTGGTCTTCAACTCTCCCCCAATCCTGTCCTCTCTATAGTTCTTTCTTACTCAAGAGGCTAGCAGGAGACAGAGAGGGCTGCCCAGGCTTAATAAGTTATCATTATTGTCCACTTTTGTTCATTATTGTTGGACTATCATAGGTCAATCAAATTAATCCAACACTACTGAAAATGTTTCCATTAATAATAAATTAAAATTAAAGATGCTTACAATGTAAAGAACATTAAAAAGCCTGTTTGTTCCAACACATTTGCATGCTACTTTATGGGAGCTAAGTGGGCAGACGTAAATTATTCCCCATCAGTATTTGTTACTCTGTTAAGCATGAGTATCAGGTATTATAAATTATTAGTTATCCGGGTATTATTCATAATTCTGGTGCATATGAGTAGCAGTTATTCACCTATTGGGCACATTTCCTGGTATGAAACTCAACAGCAATAAATTACTACTTCTACTACTAATCTGCCTTCCATTGAAGGTTCTCAGAGTATGTAAAGCATGGGCTAGACAGCAACTTTTGAGTCACAGACCTGAGGCGGGGGCAGTCTGCCTGGAGCTGCACTGCCCCAAGAGGAGAACCAAAGTACCGTCTTGCATAAAAATGAGGCAGATTGCTCTCCTTCCACAGCCTGCTGTTACAGGTTATGAGCACAGCCCTGTCTCCTCCCTGCCCTGAAGACGGGAGCACTAGCAAGCAGTCCCTGCGCTCCCCAGAGCTCAGCCCCTGTGTAGCTGTTCAAAGGGAGAAAAGCTTCTTGGATCATCCTTCTGTCCATCCCTCTGTCCATCCATCTGTGTGCTGGAGTTACGTACAATCTTAGTCTATGTATGACACATCCCTTACAGTACCATCCAGCTGGCAAAATTCATGGTCCATTAACCACAGGTGAACTATAGAACCCTTGTGCTTTCCAGCCAAAATTAATATTTTCCAAATAGCTGATAGGGGGAGAGGGGAATTCAGTGACTATATAAGACATTGTTTGAAATACATGTTACCTAAATTTCTTCATAAGCTACAGTGGAACCATTTTCCCCTCCCAATGTCTTCCTTCCTTCTAGGTGATCTTTGCTGGCAATACATTTCTGTAAAGAATACAAAATATGTAAAGAAATACTATATGAATTGAAATGTCATCAATATAAATTAGTGGTGGGCCTGAGCATAGTTCCATACCTTGGATGTGAATTTTGAATACCTCCTCTCCAAAAGTCGGGGGCAGGGCGGGAATGGATGGAGAAGTGTGTATTTATGGTTTTGGTTCAGCCCCTTATGAAGGTAGGGTCCAACCACAAGATCTGGATCTGGATTGTGAGCAGGGTTCAAGTACCGTATCCCCACAAAGTTCATGAGGGACTAGGATCTGGATTTGTATTCAGGCCCATCGCTAATATAAGTTATTCCACTTCTGTGATCTACTTATTAACAGAACATGCAACATAATGTTTCACTCAGTATGGTGAGATGGCTTTCAGATGCTGCATGCACTAAAGTAATTGCACTCAATTAGCTAACAACAACAACACTGAACATGCAGGCTTGTAATCCAGATACCTGTAGTACGACGAAACTGTACATGCAACAAAATTATAATTCGGTCCATGCATGCAACATGGTAGCTAAAGCTCATTATAATATAACAAATTTAACAGTAAGCACACAGATGTAGACACTTGAGTATTAGATGAACTGTAAACATTGCATGTGTTGCAAAAATATTTTACCTGATTTTTTTTAAATAAAAAGTTCGAGGACAAATGGGCTGGCCAAAAAACTTTAAAGGTGGCCCCTTTCAGTGGCGATGGTGGAAGGAGTCATGGTGAATTTAGGACCAGTTGCCAGCTGCCGTTAGTTCAGTTGTCTGGCTCCTCTACGTTGAAAATGAAACACTTCTGTTCATCCCGCTGCCCAAGCAAGTTAGCATTACTTCATGTGTGTGCCAAGAATTGCCAATGCATAGTTAATTATGCAATTTGTAGATTCAGTTGGCTTTTATTTCACCATTACCTGTACCTGCTGACATTTTTGCTTGCACTTTCATTTAAATGTTCAAAGACTCACATGGAGATTACAAAAGAATAGGTACAATATAAGTGACAATACAATAGCACTCTAATTCTCACATTTGTTCTGTAGTAAAAGCCTCTGGCAACTTCTTATTTCACAACAATCAAGGAAAAATCTCATTCAGTTTATACTTACCTTTTAATTTCTCCATAAGCCATAGCCACAGAATAATATACCACCACCTTTTTCTGGGTAGCACTGAAACTGTTGATACCCTTCTACTACCAGCATGGTAAATGGAAGCATCTGTTCATTGATTTCACTTAAGGAGAAAGTACATTAACTATTAAATATTTAACATTTTAATTTTTAAGAATGATAAACGATTCAAGTTAAGTGTTAGACACACAAAGCGCCAAGTGAAACACAGTGAAAATAGCTTACATTTTTCACAAGTGACCTTTAGAGAAGGAAGACCCCTAAGCAAATCATATTTATTCTGGGCCTTCAAAAGTTGCAGCCAGTTTTTCATGTGTTTGTTTTGCCCAAGCATGTACTTGGATTTGGGTATCTAAATACCTGACTAATAATAATAGGTGGGATGGTTTTCAATACTTTTTAGCGGATTTGGACACCTAAGTCCCATTAACTTCTCATGGGACTTTGGCATCTAAATCCATTAGGCAGCTTTGAAAATCTCAGCCAGTATTATTAATTGTTTGCACTTCTACAGTCCTTTCCATCCAAAGATTTCAGTGCCCTTTACAAGCATTAATTTATTTAGTCTCACAACCCTGTGAGGTCAAAACTAATTAAGTGTTTTGTCCCAGGAGACACAAGAAGCCAGAATCCATAGAACTCAGGAGTCTGACTCTCAGTTCTGTGATTTGGCCAAAAAAAACAAACAAACAAACAAAAAAAAAAACCACAATCCCTTTCTTCCTCTCTGCAAGCATGCATCAATGTAGCAGGTGTGCACAAATCTATATGATTTTGCATATGCAAATACTTAGATGTGACACATTGTGGGCACAATTTTAAAAGCTGTTTTAGAAATTTTGGACCTTGAGATCAACAGAACCTCCCAGTGAATTACAACTTTGTTTTCCTTCAATTACAGGCAAGACTGTGGAGTCTTTATAACCATCATGATGAGCACTTATTCAGACAAGCCATAGACTTCAATAGGGCTATTCGTGTGAGTAAAAGTTTGCCAGTAGGAGTCACAAATCATCTGGCTCAAAGATAATATATATTCTTCAGGTGTATAGAATTTATCAAATACAGCACGACATTTACACAAACTTTTAACCTGATCTCTTGGCCAGGAACTTTATCTCCCTCCCATTCCACCCCATGGTGTGATTTTAAATATGCAATAACTGTGTTACATATTTAATTTCAATTTTCTGAGCTCTTCAGTTTGCGCCTCAGATAAAGCTACTCCTTGGTCCCTTTACCTGTGATCATGTCCTCAGGAATCTCTTTCCTCTCCTTACTCATTATTGATCTTGGAAAAAGTCAGGGGGAAGGAATTACAGGGTCAGATTTTTCAAAAGAGCTCATCTCTTTTGAATATGTGGCCACCTATGATGCCTAAATGGGAGCTGAGGTCTTCAGAAATCTGGCCCCAATTGTAAGAGCTGAAATCTTTTGAAAATCTGCCCCAGAGAGAAGAGGAGTATGCAGTGACAGATATCATGGTACTGCCATGGGAGCAACAGTTGATGTAATGTTAGAAAGGGAGTGACTATGCTACTGTCCATGCACATATTCGTGTGACAAGCCTTCAGCATGGCCACCGGGAAAAAGATGTTTCCAGAATCCTGGCAGACTCTGACTGGGATTATATTCTCAAACTAGACTTCATATTGCTTACTAAACATTACCTGACGTCAGAAGTTATATTAGGCCAAAGGTGGAGCCTCTCTTTCAAGTCTATAGGATTTGAAAGGACACCTCACAGCAAAATGGCACCAACTAAAGCAAGAATTGATTCATGCTTACAGCCAGCAAGGAAGGTTGCATTATAATAGGGGTTGGCAACTTTTGGCACAAGACTCGCCAGGGTAAGCCTCCTGGCGGACCAGGCTGGTTTGTTTACCTGTCGCATCCACAGGTTCGGCCAATTGCAACTCCCACTGGCCGTGGTTCGCCACTCCAAGCCAATGGGGGCTGTGGGAAGCCATGGTCAGCACATCTCTCGCCCACGCCACTTCCCACAGCCCCCATTGGCTTGGAGCAGCAAACTGCAGTCAGTGGGAGCCACGATCTGCCGAACCTGTTGATGTGGCAGGTAAACAAACCGGCCCAGCCTGCCAGGATGCTTACCCTGGTGAGCCATGTGCCAGAGGTTGCCAACCCCTGCATTATAACTAGAGGTCCATTCATGGATGTGAACTGCTTAGACATCTGAAGCTCAGGGTAGCTTCTCCAGCCAAGAGGAGTGGTGCAGCCATGCTTACACAGCGTGACTCTGTCCCCTTCCAGTGGCTAGTCATAGAGCAACTTATGGAACTGGGCTCTTTAGCTCAGGCAATAAAGGCACCACAGGTACCAGCTTCAATCCCTGCTGCCGATGATCCACTACCAAAGGGTTTTAAAATTTGAAAATGATTCTCATTGGTGAAGGAGCTGCAGAGAAATCAGCTAACAAGCAAGCAATGATAATGCCTCACTTGGCAGGCCCAGTAGCACAGCAGGTATACAACATTTATAGAAGAATCAAGGACAATGATACAGAGTATTTGGCACTGATACCGGATGAACTATAGAATTACTACAATCCTGGAATAAAATGTGACTTATTAGAGACTTCTGTTTTCTATTTGTAAGTGAGGTCAGCAGGAATCAGTTGATGCATATGTAACATTTTACCACGAAGATTAAAGCTCAAATATGACTTTGGGGAAATACGTGACTTCTTAATCAAACATAAGCTTGTATGGTGTGAAATACAAAATTACAAAGTGAGGCAGAGACTGCTTGTGGTGATTGCTTTAACCATAACCCAAGCCATAGGCATTTCTAATGTCCGTGATTATTTCTAATGTTAGTGAAATGCAGATTCAGGTTCTAGCATCTGATTCAAAGCTCATCCAAAGCTTCAACTGCCTTCAGTGGACTTTGGATCGGACTCTGTGAATGAATCCAAGGAGTGAGTCTATGTGACATCCTTTTTAAAAAAAAAAAAAAAAAAATCAGAATCCCCAAGCAACACAAGGTTTTCTGCCTGCAACTTTTCTTATGTTTTAGATGTGGTCAAAAGAATATGAGCCAAGGAAGTGTCCAGCATGTGATCAGTTATGCTACAACTTCAACAGAAAAATGTCATTTTCCAAATGTACGTTTCACAGTTAAAGCTAAAAATAACCATGAGCTCAGAGAACACTGGAGCAGTGACATTTTGCATGTAAAAAATGACTGCAGATTATACTGCTTTCCGATTGGCAAATAAGGTTGAGTTTTAGGGGCAGAGTGAGTCTTTAAACTAGTTACTGGAGAAGAAAGCAATGCTAAAGCAAGGAAAGTGAATACCAAAAAATAAGTGCTTCATATTCAGATATAAAATCCTAAAGCAAGTAACTATTACAAATTGCTTTATAAGCCAGTGTCACTTAACTTTCCAAGAGGTAAGTACAAATGTGCCACCTGTGTCAGAACGAAAATTCTGTCTGGCATGAAGTCATTTAAAAAGGCCATTATTGTAAATATTGGGGAAACACATACAGAGAGACCATGGAGACAGCTTACAAGAAATATTCTCAAATGTCTTCTAGGGCCTAGAATGTTTGACAGGAAATTATAATGTTCTGTCATCTCTCTCTCTCTCTTATCCCTCTCATCATCATAGTATCTGAGCACCCAGTTAAAGGACTCATAGGATATGCCTACCCTGCAGCTGGAACTGGGAGCAAGCCTCCCAGTTTAGGTAGACAGATTCATGCTACTTCAGCTTAAACCAGCATGCTAAAAATAGCAGTGCAGAAGTTGTGTATCTGGTGAAAACTCCAGCTAGCCACCTGAGCTCAGACCCAGGGGGTCTGATGGGCTTGAGAGCTCAAGTCGCAACATCCATACTGCTACTTTGAGTGGGCTTCCAACTGCAGTGCAGTCATATCCATGGGGACAAACTCAAAGCTGGTGCATGCAGGTGCAACTCTCTTAAATCAGTGAAATTACAGCCACGTACAAGAGCTCTGAATCTGGTCCATGGAGTCTACAAGAATGACATCCAAGCATGAGAGGTATTAGTTTAATTACAGATGTATCATGTCTTCTTTGATTGAGATAGAACCACTAGAAACTGGGAGGTGTTTTCCAGAATCACCCTTCACAACCCATCTCCGTGAATTCAAAAAGGCAACAGTCTTCTCCACTAATCCCATTTTATATTTTTCTTTTCAAACAGAATGGTTTATTGCCATGGATCTGTGACACCTGATTTGGCTATGGTTTTTGGAAACTATACTGTCCAAATGCTAGAAGATACCAGCATCTTGCCACATTGGAGGGCTGATTCAAAGTGAATGGGAACAGGCCCTAAAACTAGAATGTATACAAACAAACATTTGCTGTATTTCTCCCTAAAGAATTTCTTTATAAATAAAATTATTGACGGAGAACGTTTTAAAAGCAGTATAGTCTTTTAGTGATGAATTTAAAAAAAATGCTGTGCTTAGAAATTCTGATGTCTACCCAGTATATGTTTACTATTTATTATGGATTGTCTGGAACGAATAATAGGCTTGTATTTGTTTCTATTGCCGTTCTACTGATTTCTTTCCATTTATATTTTCTGTACTATGGATTTTTAATTTTAAAAAATATTAACCCTTCTTTTGTGTGGTTTCAGAAGGAAAATTAAAAATATATACACAGAAAATTCCTTAAGGCTTTTTAGCATTTCAAGCATTGAGGTCCCAATGCAGCAGTCCATCCCTATTAAGTATTTGTTTAACGGTAAGCACATGCTAAGTTTCATTGACTTCATTGGGACTTGAGCACGTACCTAAACAAGTGCTTTGCTGAACAGGAATGTATTTAAGCAAATGCTTAAATGCTTTGCTGAACTGAGGCCTGAAATGGCAGAAGAACAGGCAGAAAACACTCTAAGTTCTTTTGGAGCGACACAAATTTAAGATGCCCACCTTTAAATGCAAAATATAAGAATGAGCCCAAAGAGTCTAAACATTTGGTTACATATTTGCTCTTCTCCAATCATATACTTGACTGTTTGGAGATAATACAAGAGTTAACTATGTGAATTTATTTGCAAAAAGTCTTACCTTGTAATCTGTGTTCTTGTATTGAAGTCAAGAGATCTCATTGAGCGCAAGACCTCTATACACCCCAAGTACTGTGAGAAGGAAAAAAAGTATGTATTATACGTATTGCTGAGCTCTAGGAGAAGAAACAATTAATCAATCATTGTTTTACATCCGATTTATCATCTGAAAAGCTAGCTTTTCAGAACTAGATTCTCTGGGTCACAGGGCTGTTCTATTTTAGTTACAATTTAGGTATATATCAACATATCTTTTTATGCCCAATCTCATCTTAATACACAGTACATAATGTACTGCTTAGTAGTTCATTCACATTCATATTCTTTACTAGGCTTGAAGATATTCAAAGAAATATAAATAATATCAATATAAAAAGGAGTTAAATTGAAAAATATGCCAAGATATTGTCATGTCTATCATCAATTTGTTATAAACAAATCCGTATACTACGGGCCAGATTATCAAGAAGTCAGGCATACTATTGCGTGTAACTACACCCCAAATCAGATATTTGAAAGAGTAAATGGTCAGTGCGAAAAACAATTGAGTATTTGCACGTGCAAACATCTGATCTGCACATTCAATTGCAATAAGTGGATGTGCACATTATCTGCCCTTTCCCAAATTCCTAAGTATCATATGGTCACAGATATGGGGTTCTTTATAAAGCAGATGCTGTGAAAAGCAACATGTTAATCCTTTAATCAATTGCTTGTAAATTCAGTTCAGAAAACCCCTGAAAAGACATATGGACAGACATCTATCTATTGTTCTAAAGATAATCCTGCAAAATTAGAAATATCTTACTCAAGCAGATTCTAACACATGGCTGTCTGAATACAATCTACCTTGCTGTCATGGTAAAAAAAAATCTAACTGAAAAAATAAAATGGGTGGAATTCAAAATTGTTCTAGGAAATGGTCATAACAAGCAGATCACTTTCAGACAAATGCAAAAAGTATTATCGACTTGATTGAAAGCATGTAATTGTACATGAAAACTCTCCAAATTATTATAAGCCCACATCAGGCATTTCCATGTGCAAGCGACCAGTTAGACATAAATGCTTTGATTCTCCATTAGGTCCATCCTCTATCTCACCAGTGGAAGACTGAGCATGACAGAACTCAGTTCTACTACAACTCCACCTTGCCCCACACAATATGCCTCTTCGTCCCACTTACGCTAGGAGTGCAAAGGGAGCAGGGGTGAGAGAAGGCTATAAATTCCCCCTATGCAGGGGGAAATCATCCACTGCAAAGCTCTGGCCAGTTTAAAGCTACTTTGCATAAGCAGTAAAGTGGCCTTAGCAGACTGGAGAGTCCACTTCTATAATTAATTTGCGTGAACAAATACCTCCTCAGCACATGGACATTAGGTGCACGATTATCCACCGGACTTTTTGAAAATCAAGCCATACAAAAGTTAAAGAGAGAGATCTATAGATAACAGGCCTGATCCTTCGCTCTAGTTCATTGTTTTTACACCAGTGTAACTCCAGTGAAGTCAACTGAGGTATGCTGCTGTTAAACCGGTAACAAAGCAGAGAATTAGACCAGCATTCTTTGGAATAATGGATAGATGGGTGTCCCAAAGTCTAATCAAGAAATTTTTTGTAGTGAAGTTATGAATTTCTGATTAAAGGATTATTATGTTGTAGGGCTGTCAATTAATCGCAGTTAACTCACACAATTAACTAAAAAACATTAATCACAATTAAAAAAATGAATCACAATTAATTGCAGTGTTAAACTTTAAAATATTTAATAAATTTAAATTGGTATTTTTTGATGTTTGTCTACATTTTCAAATATATTGATTTCTAATACAACACAGAATACAAAGTGTACAGTGCTCACTCTATATTATTTTTATTACAAATATTTGCACTGTAAAATGATAAACAAAAGAAATAGTATTTTCCAAATCACCTCATACAAGTACTGTAGTGCAATCTCTTTATCGTGGAAGTGTAACTTACAAATGCAGATTTTTTTTTGTTACATAACTGCACTCAAAAAGAAAACAATATAAAAAACTTTTGAGCTTACAAGTCCACTCAGTTCTACTTCGTGTTCAGCCAATCACTAAGACATAAGTTTGTTTACATTTACGGAAGATACTTCTGCTTGTTTCTTATTTACAATGTCACCTGAAAGTGAAAACAGGTGTTTGCATGGCACTTTTGTAGTGGATGTTGCAAGGTATTTATGTGCCAGATATGCTAAACATTTGTATGCCCCTTCATGCTGTGACCACCATTCCAGAGGACATGCTTCCATGCTGATGATGCTTGTTAAAAAAATAATGTGTTAATTAAATTTGTGACTGAACTCCTTGGGGCTGAATTATATGTCTCCTGCCCTGTTTTACCCACATTCTGCTGTTTATTTCATGTTATAGCAGTCTCGGATGATGACTCAGCACATGTTCACTTTAAGAACACTTTCATAGCAGATTTGACAAAATGTAAAGAAGATACCATTGTGAGAGTTCTAAAAATAGCTACAGCACTTGACCCAAGATTTAAGAATACGAAGTGCCATCCAAAATCTGAGAGGGACGAGCTGTGCAGCATGCTTTCAGAAGTCTTAAAAGAGCAACACTCAAATGCAGAAACTACAGAACCTGAACAGCAAAAAAGAAAATCAACCTTCTGCTGGCAGCATCTGACTCAGATGATGAAAATGAACATGCGTCAGTCTGCTCTGCTTTGGATCGTTATCGAGCAGAACCCATCATCAGCACGGATGCATGTCCTCTGGAATGGTGGTTGAAGCATGAAGGGACATATGAGTCTTTAGTGCATCTTGCTTGTAAATATCTTGTGATGCCAGCTACAAAAGTGCCATGCGAACGCCTGTTCTCACTTTCAGGTGACACTGTAAAAAAGAAATGGCAGCATTATCTCCTGCAAATTGTAACCAAACTTTTTTGTCTGAGTGATTGGCTGAACAAGAAGTAGGACTGAGTGGACTTGCAGGTTCTAAAGTTTTACATTGTTTTACTTTTGAGTGCAGGGTTTTTTTTGTACATAATTCTACATTTGTAAGTTCAACATTTGTGATAAAGAGATTGCACTACAGTACTTGTATTAGGTGAATTAAAGAATACCATTTCTTTTGTTTTTTACAGTGCAAATATTTGTAATAAAAATAAAGATAAAGTGAGCATTGTACACTTTGTATTATGTGTTGTAATTGAAATCAATATATTTAAACACATAGAAAACATCCAAAAATATTTAAATAAATGATATTCTATTATTGTTTAACCGCGCAATTGATCACGCAATTAATCGTGATTAAATTTTTTTAATCGCTTGACAGCCCTATTATGTTGCTTTTTACATTATCTGGAATCTTGACAAAGTGTCTTATAAAGGAGCATACAAGTTTAGAGAGTTTCTTGTTTGTTTTCATATATCCAGCATATATTGTCTTTTAATTGATCTCTATAAAAGGTTGTTGGAGTCATATCGTGGCGTAATATTAAAGATTGAGGAAATTGAAAGATTGAGTGACTACTGAGAGTTAGTTGATTTTTTGTTATTATAGTATAAGAAACTACAGTTTGAGGGATAGATTTGTTTCAATATCTAATTTTTGTACCATTATACTTCCCTTGTATCTCACCTTCTGGTTTTTGAAGTTTGTAAAATCTTGATGCAAAAGGCCTCAGCAAATATGAAGCCAAACTTTAAAGGTCAGATTCTCAGTTGTTTTAAATGAGCACAACTCTACAGAAGTTAGTGGAGTTACACTGATTTACACGAACTGAGGATCCGGCCTAACCACCTAAAATTAAAAATGCAAAATATATTTGAGAGACCAACTGCATGTTTCTGCAGGTGCCATTACCTGTTTGTATCTACATATTTTGCATGTGCAACCCAGGTACCTACAACAACATTTTCAGGCTTTAGAGCATAAAGTTAATATGCTAAAATTATATTTAGGTACCTCTGTAGGTGGCCTAATTTTTCTAGGGGCCGAACACCTAAAGGCCACCTGAAGTATCCCTTTTTTACATCAGTGTTATTTTCTAAATAACTAGAAAATGTTTAGTCAATATATAGTTATTGCTAAACAGAATAGAATTTTCTCTGTGTTTACGGGGAACAAATGGTTCCATGGAATGAGTGTTCAGTGTAATCAAGTGTTTGGAGTGAAGAGAAAAGTCGAAGAGTGTAAGCACTATCAGCCAGTTTTTGCTCAAAGGGCATGTTAAAAATTATTGTTCAGTGTTTCATAGTAGCCTTATTCATCACACTACATTTCTGGAAGAAATCCTTCACTCCAAGAAATATGCACGTTACTGTTGAGTCAGAATCTGGAATTAAAGAAATACCAACATTGCTAATAAAAATGTACAAAGATGTAGCCCCATATAGAGTGGATTGGAACAGTCTAGTCTGGCAGTGACAAAGGCATGGATGACAGGTGCAACTGAAGTTGCAGTTGCGGAAGTCGAGGCTGGATATTAGAAAAAAACTTTCTGACTAGGAGAGTGGTGAAGTATTGGAATGGGTTACCTAGGGAGGTGGTAGAATCTCCATCTTTAGAGATATTTAAGGTCCGGCTAGACCGCACCCTGGCTGGGATTATTTAGGGAAAGTGGTCCGGCCTTTAGCAGGGGGTTGGACTAGATGACCTCATGAGGTCCCTTCCAACCTTTTGATTCTATGATTCTATGATCTGCACCAGAAAGAAATAACAGAGCCTCCTGGCCATACATAGAAGGAAAAAGCTTACCTGCCCATAGCTGCTATCGGATTTTCGAATAGCAATTGGGAGTCCAGCCAGACTACTATATTACACATCTCTCTCACAAATGTTGAGCAAACCCCTTCAATCAGTCCGAAACAGGGTTAGAACTCCCAACCTCTGCAGCTGAGCAACTGGGACATCAATACCTAGCTCACCAGTACTATACAGGTCTTCCTTATGAGCTAAAATGGACTAGCAACATTTGCTTAACAAGATGATTGTCATCGATGGAGTCCCATAGCTCATGACATTACAGATTGTACCAACAGTACATAGCACCATGTACAAACTATGTCAGAGATAGCACGGTTATGTTAGCAAATAAGACGTGCACCTGCCATGTAAGTAACCCTTCAGATCCTAACATGTAAAGGCTGATATAGTTGTTGTGTAAACTACTGATGATAGCTTTGTGATGAAGTAGCCTCAATGTTCTTGGGTTCTGGGTTGAAATACATCTAATATTTGAAAGAAGAATGGTCTAAAATATATTGGAACATACTCCGTAATAAGCCCACTAGATGCACAAATTCTTGATGCTCAGGCTTAAAGTATATTTCTATTTTGGAAAGTAACTGTAAAAATGGCACATACGGACTCACCACTTCTGTTCCTTGTGTGCAGTCAAAGTGATATCACTTGACTTTCATTATTAAATTGAGCTTGTGCTGCATTTTACTCTTAATAGTCCTACACAATATGACTAGGTAAATGAACATGATTTGGTTCCTGTTTGTGCATGAACAAGATTGTTCACTAAATTCTAGCTGCAGGGACCATCATTAATAGCTAAAAGGCAATGGGGTTGTGAAAATGTCATTAAGGGGCAGGGTTGATCAGCTGTAACTGAGAGCCTAATTTGGGCAATATACATTTTACAACTGGCGTTGATACATGATTATAAAAGAACCCAGACTGATTTTCAGGTCCCAGGTTGAGTTTCCAGAGTTGGCAGTTACAAACATCTTGTATAATGAGTATATTTGTACTTGACATCATTGAGAAACAATAAGCTTATTGCCCTGCAATGCCATTTTCACAGTCTCTTTTCATAGTACAACTGCACTTACAGTGCATCCTGCCTAGACCACCACCAAGGAAGCATAGTCAACAGGTTGCTACCCTTTTAGTACTCAAGCCACAAAGCCATTATGGTAATTAATGTTTTTAAATTGTTGTTTTAACTGAACATTTATTATGTTGAGCAGCTCACTAATTTGTACTGATGGCAATTGGAAAACACATTGCAATTGACTGAATCTAGCCAATTAGTAAGAATCTATCATAAAAAAGTAGAGATAATGCATCACAAAATACATTTGGACATTTACTTCACAAGCAGATCATAGCTTAATTTCAAATACCTATGATACTTCATTAATTTTACAAATTCAGAGTTTACTAGAAAGATATGCTATGATGTCACATAACCCTTCTGTAACAATTGCTATTAAACTTCTGTGGAGAATTAGGGGGAAATCACTGATTTCTATATTTTGAGGCACTTCTCAGGTTATACAATCCATGCCAATGCATATGGGAGTCCTAGGCCTGGTGACTGACAGCTTGTTGGGAGCCTCAGAAGACTGGGCCTTCAAAGATATGGCAACAAGCCACTAGGCACTGTTAGTCTAAAGCAGTGGTTCCCAAACTTTAAGAACCTGTGAACATCTTTCACTAAACTGTCAAGTCTCACAAACCCCCTCCTAAAAATGAATATTGCCAGGGATTTTCTCCTTTACCGGAGTATAAATTATAAAAGCAGTGATCTTGGAAATATAAAATTTGTTTTTATGACATGCTTATTACACACTATTAATTATTATTTATCATTACACTATTTTTATTACATTATGAAAACGGCAACATTCTTACAAGCTATGAAAGTGAGATCTTGGATCACTTTGATTAAGCCTGTTATAAGACAAGGCTCCTATGTTTCATCAAGGAGTATCGTGAAACCAGCATGAAAGTATTTAAGAAGCCAACTCAAAGAGTTCCTCCTATTCAAGCATTCAGGTCTTGAGCAGTCCAGGCAAACAACATAGGCTACAACAAAGCTTATACTTGTTCTTCATAATAATTTTAAAAACAACACTAGCTGCCCATTTAATTTTAAAAACAGCAAAAAAATATCCACCTCCCTTTCCATTTTTTATAAGGAGTCTTGAAGTTTAAATCTCCTCAGTAGGGTGACCAGACAGCAAGTATAAAAAATCAGGACAGGAGGTGGAAGGTAATAGGTGCCTATGTAAGAAAAAGCCCCCAAAAATTGAGACTGTCCCTATAAAATCGGGACATCTGGTCACTCTACTTCTCAGTGTGATATGCTTGCTTTGATCTGCTTAGCTCTTGGAAGTGCAGGGGCTCCGGGCTGCTGGCCCCATGGTGCCCAGAGTTCCTAGGGACAGCTCTGTCCACCATCAGGGATTTTTTTCCCCCAAGAACCCACTGTAACATTTTGTGAACCCCAGTTTGGGAACCACTGGTCTAAAGAAACACAGTGCCAATATATCCTTTAACAGTTTTGATGGTAATAATATTGGAAATGGATTTCTAGAATTTGAAATAATTAGCAAAAAGGTGGCCTGGTTTGTTATTCCTTGCAGGGTATTTTGCTCTACTTATAAAAATAGATACCTCTTTCATTCCAGATTGAAAGAGCTTTGGGAGTACACTATTGTCTCCAGGATGAATGTGCAATTGATTTAAGTTCTTATGTGGCCACGTCTGCTATCCTTACTTGAGTAATTTATTCTGGCATTAGTCTCATTTAAGTCAATGGGATGACACATGAAGTAAAGCATTACTCACTGTGACATGGGAGGGTGGGTGGAAAATCAGGCCAAAATGATTATCCCAAACTATTTAATTTATTTGAGATACATTTTTCTTGGCAGATGATCCCTCATAGATATGTCTTAAAGCAGTGGTTCCTCAATTTTTCCATGCTGTGACCCTGTTATAAGAAAATAACGTTTCAGTGCTCCCTCTCCTACCCCTCCATAGTTTTGGGATCTACTTCCATCCAGCCAGTCTAAAAAGAGAGATTTGTCATGACCTCTAGAATGAGAACTCATGCTTTACAGGCACTTCAGAAAGCAGAATAGGAGAATCTCTGACCTGTTTTGTGGGAAATAATCTTTAACAGGTAAATTGTGAAGTTCTTACTTAGGCAACCTCCTACGGAGGACAGGGTTTGTCCTCTCACACCTCAGAGCTAAAATGTGCCTTAAAAGGCACATCTGTGAGTTGGATGAGATATGGAGGAGCTATGCTGCAGCTGGAACCCCAGGAAGGATTCTGGCTAACTCAGACTCCCTCCTGAGATTCTTAGGGAACATACGATGCAACAACTCTTTGTCACACTTTAAATGGATAGTGCTCACTCCACTGCATCTGGCTACACCTACTCTGGTGAAGAAGTAGGTGGCATTGCCTCAAATTCACCCTGTCCCTTGCCACTAGACTCCGTCATGGCTAGTACCACTGGCAGCATGGAACAGTGACTCTACATCACACTCTGATTTGCCCATGCACAAGGCATAAGGGGGAGAAACTCCCTGCACTCTTCTTTACCTCCCACGTTTGTGAACCCACACACAACCTAGTGCTACATTTGGAACAGAAACAAATGTCCTATAACAATTAGGAGGCATTTGTATCTGGGATGTTTTAAAGTGGGCCTGGTCCCACATTGTGAATGGACCTACTGAGACTGATTGAGTCATTTAGCATACAGCAGGCAATGATAATAGAAATTACTGCAGGTAACAGGGGAGGTCTGAGAATAGGAAGTAAATGCAGGTGAGTAATAGCCAGAGTGTTTTAGCTCAGCACTTAGAATTTAGTTTTTCTGGTGCTTTAAGATGTAAATATTTGGCTTTAAATGTCCTATTTAGGTTCTAAGTGAGATGGCTATTGAAGCCTCCCCTATTTTGAGTCCAATTATATACATATAACATTGTACATTATATAGTAACAAAAAATTCATGCAGTTAGATTTCTTGATTTCTAATGGCCCATCTTCACAAAGATGCACTGTGACTCGTGTAAAGAAACGTATAAATTTGAGGAGAGTTGATTAGTTACAACTTTTTTTAACTTGACTTTTTTTTGTCCTCACATCAAAACTTCAGCATATTTTCTAAGGGATCAGCCATGCATTATATTCACATTGTGCTCTGGAGGGTGATGCAGCAGGACATCTAGTCCAGGGGAACTCCAGGCAGAATTCCCCCTGCAACTACAGAGGTTACAGGGAGAGGGAGCTGGCTGCTATATTCCTTCAGGCAATGCAGCATACTCATGCTGCTTTGCTGTGCCCCACTTCATCCTTGCTTGTTTGGTGCACAGGGTGCCACAGAGTCCACTGAGGGAAGCATAGGGATTGTACTGTGACAGGCTCTTGCATAGGCTGGGGGAGATTTCTTGTGCATTCCCATTCCCTCCCTGTGCACCTCATTGAGTCATACACTCACTAATATTGTGTTCATTAATAAATGTTCACTCTGGGTGAGATAAAACCATTTATCTTGGTCTTGTTTAATAGTAAAACAAGTGCCAACAACATATATTTTTACAGTATAAAAATAATAGCATGTAACACACTATAGTTGAAAAGGCAAAAAAGTACTATTTAGTGTTTCCAAACATTTGCAGTTTTTGGTAAATCTTATAGCAATATGTAATTATACACAAAAGTTTACAAGTCAATGTCTCATTTTATTTTTCTCATTAAGGACTATACAGAATACATGTTCTAGCCCAGACAGAAAACTCTAAGTTAAGATTAATTGAATAGAAATGGAACAGAAAATCTGAAAACAAGTCTTTAGAGTTTAACAACAAATTACTTGACCCCTTCAGCTGTGAATTTGTCACAAATTGCTCCAAACAAATAAAGCAATATTGCAGTACAGAACATCTACACTAATTTAAACCACTATTAAATATTATTATCAATAGCTTTTCATGCCTCTTAAATGGAGACAATGACGTAGCTCTGGAAAAGGGGAACTAGTTAACTAGTTTTTTACTACTAACTAAAGTTGTACATAATACAATTTCTAGCTTGTACTAACTACAGATAGAACAAATGTAAATGTAATCTATATGGCACATGCTTTATTAATCTTTAATTGGTGAATAACAGTCTATTGTTTGACTGCCACGTTCTGTTTGAACGCCAGGATAGTTCTGCATAACTGTAATAGCAAATGGATTTAGAGGACATAGATGCATTTTCTATGGAGGAGTTCAATGCCTCCCAGAAATCACTTAAAAAAATCAATTGCTGCAAACATTCCATAGTGTATGTATGCTTTTTTTTTCTTCTTTTTTTTTAAATGGTACCTCATTACTTTCATTTGGGCTTTCCATGAAGTCTACAATTCGGCACTTTCTCCATTTTGTTCTCTGAACTGTCTGCTTGGTTTTCTGATAATGAGGTCATTGCTAACATTATATTATTAAAATTGTTATGGAAAAGAGGTATGCTTCATAAGCTCTAGATTTAATTAGCACAGTAGAATTAGACAGCATTTTCATAATGGACTTCAGGGGAAAAAAAGAGATATTCCAATTTTCTTTGGATCAGTCCAAGATATTTGTTAAACTCACTTTATAAAACAGTGGATCTAGACAACAGCACTAGGAACTTTAGTATTTGTTTAATACCCAGTGTGCAAATTCTTTAAAAAAAAAAACAAAAAAAAAAACAGGGCCAGTTTTAAAATTTTCACTGCATGACTGTGAGTCACTGCATATTATCTGAGGCTGTGCTTTAAATAGCTTAAAAGCTTTTACAATTAATTTCCTGTGAACTCTTTTGAACGGAACCTTGTCTTCATATGCATTTGTTCAGGTACCACTGGGCTCTGATCCTGACTTGGATCTCTGGGCTCTACTAGAATATAAATATTCAATAAGAATAATATCAGTAATAATAGATACTGAGTGACTATACAATGTTTTTGTCTAGATAAATCTACCTTACGGCTAATCTACCGAATCAGCTTCTGAACAAAGAATGACAACCATTTTGTCCTAATATACAAACCTTGTGTGTTTAATTGTTTAAATGATAAAAAGATTCAGCCTCCTATACAATGCAAAAAGTTATCATAAACTATAAGTTCCTTCAATTAATATATGGACTTCACACACACACACACATATGATGTCATGGATCTTAAAGAAACTTATTAAGAATAATTTTGTGAGTAAAAGAACTATTTGTTGTCCTTCTGAAACAGACATACATATACATAAGCATCTTACTATTTGAGAGAAAGCTATCTCTTGGTATTAACAAGTGAGATATCCACTTATTAAGAAGATATCAAGATTTACTAAAACCCTAAAGAGGATCAAAGTAAGCAAATAAACTGTCATGGAAAGAGAGGGCAGGTCCTCTCATGGATCAGTAACTGGTTAAAAGATAGGAAGCATAGGGTAGGTATAAATGGTCAGTTTTCAGAATGGAGAGAGGTAAATAGCAGTATCTCCCAGGGGTCTGTACTGGGACTAAGTTCCTGTTCAACATATTCATAAATGATCTGGAATAAGGGGTAAACAAGGAGGTGGCAAAATTTGCAGATGATACAAAACTACTCAAGATAGTTAACTCCAAAGCAGGCTGTGAAGAGTTACAAAGGGATCTCACAAAACCGGGTGACTGGGCAACAAAATGGCAGATTAAATTCAATGCTAATAAATGCAAAGTAATGCACACTGGAAAACATAATCTCAACTATACATATAAAATGATGGGGGTCCAAATTAGCTTTTATCACTCAAGAAAGAAATCTTGGAATCGTCGTGGATAGTTCTCTGAAAACATTCACTCAATGTACAGCAGCAGTCAAAAAAAAACTAACAGAATGTTGGGAATTATTAGGAAAGGGATAGATAAAACAGAAAATATCATATTGCCTCTATATAAATCTATGGTACGCCCACATCTTGAATACTGTGTGCAGATCTGATCGTCCCATCTCAAAAAAAATATATTGGACTTGGAAAAGGTACAGAAAAGGGCAACAAAAATGATTAGGGGTATGGAACAATTTCCACATGAGGATAGATTAATAAGACTGGGAGTTTTCAGTTTGGAAAAGAGATGACTAAGGGGTCTATACAATCACAACTGGTGTGGAGAAAGTAAATAAGGAAGTGTTATTTACTTCCTCTCAGAACACAAGAACTAGGGATCACCAAATGAAATTAACAGGCAGCAGGTAAAACAGACAAAAGGAATTATTTCTTCACACAGTGCACAGCCAGCCTGTGGAACTCATTGCCAGGGGATGTTGTGAAGGCCAAGACTATAACAGGGTTCAAAAAAGAACTAGATAAGTTCATGGAGGATAAGTCCATCAGTGGCTATTAGCCAGGATGGGCAGGGATGCAAAACCATGCTCAAAATGTCTGTTTTTCCATGGAATTTAGCTAATCTGTACAGTCCCTCCGCTGTAGATAGTAATTCATGTAAAATTGCGTGCACTGGAGAAAGTGAGTACCTCTTGCAAGGTACTGAGTGACTAACTTTCCCTGAAAATACAGCACACCTCACAGAACTTGGCACTGGATAATAAAGGGGTAGGTACAGCACAAAGTTCAATGGCAACAGGAGATGCCAATGGCAGTTTTGTATGCTCAATCAATAACACTTTTCATGTCCGGTAATATGGTTCATAAATAATCAGGCATAAAGGATTTTTTGCAGTAGAACCTTTTCATCTACTAGGGGAAGAGGTCCCAGAAGAACTGTTGCGCAGTGATGTAGAATATTTTCACCATACATTTGAATACATTTTCCCCCCATGTTGTCAGGCTGTTTACCCATTTCTTCCACACCTGGCTGTGCTCTTAACTGCTGAAATTTAAATCCTGTCCATTTTTTTTTATCAGCAGATGCAGACAGCGGAGAACAGACTGGTTAGGGAAATCACTACACAGCACATGAGCAGAGGCATCAGGGAACAAAAACGTTATCCAGTAAACCTCAAGAACTGCAGAGACCCTTTACCAACTGGTATATCTCTGCAACTCTAACTACAACCTCAGGTCTTTATAATGAGTTAGTGGCTTTAGATTTGTCCCCCGTGAAAAGGTCTAACACCATCTCAAAACCAACACATATAATAATAATTCAGTACCACTTAAAAGAGAGAGAGGCCATGGAGTTAGTTAATGGACGGAGAGTACATTTTTGTCTCTTCCCTAAAGAGCAGTTCCTCTAAGTCAACGCTAAGGTTTCATTTCATTTCATTTCATGTTAGAGATGAAGTACTGCTGAGAAGCAAATTTCAGCTCCCAGTTCTGAAAAATTTCTAATCTTTATTAGTGCGGATAAATATATGTTCAAAATAAATTTGGCATGAACACTTCAGAACCCGATTCTAATCTTTTTGTATTTTCTATGTTGTGTATATGAATTAAAATCACTATAGCTCAAAAACACACATGCAGTACAAAAAAAATCAGTGGGTCACAATTTCACTAGCTGCCTCTATAACTACACTCACAATTTTACATGTGCAAACTTTTGTTTGTGAATTTTTTCACCCATTTTTGCATGCAAAAAGTTAGTGTAGATTTTGATATGCACATATTGGATAGTCATAGATCTACCTATTTTATTTTGCATTTTGCATCATGCATCCAAGTTTTTCTACACAAATATCACCTGTGGAAAAACTGCACATGCAAAAAACGCTAGTGTACCAAATTTCTGATGCAATTTTCAAGTCACTCTGATTATCAATGAATGTGAATGTAAAAATATGCACTATGTAATACTGTAGCAGCAATGTATTGTTTATTCTTTATTAATGCATACTTAAATAAGAACTAGTCTGCCACAGTCAGAGTATTTTGTTGCCCACCAACCATCTCTGACAAGATACATTTTCTTAAAAGCGCTGTGCAGATTAGTTCTAGCAGCTTGTGTCACACATCAGAAATCCTTTAATATGAACTGCAAAAACTTCTGCAACCAAAACATTTTGCTACAATAGAAGATCCTAATGACATATGTTAAACTACAAATAGTGTACAATATATCTAAATTTATTTAGTAATAGTATTGCCGCAGTACAAGGCAGCACTATTCATGGACCTGGACCCTATTGTGGTAGGCGATGTCCAAAGATAAAACAAAAAGATGGAATTTGCTCTCATCTAAATTTGTTATTTTGAACATCATCAGACAATACAGTGGCAAAATGCCTGAGTCCTGTCTGTGCTAAAACCTCTCCCACTTTTACTTTCAATGTAGCTTCAAAGGTCATCATGAATTTTGGATCCTGAAAGTGCCAGCATAGATGCAGCTCATATGTAGATGGTAAATCTAACCTGTATTCATACTTCAGATGGTTTGCAAAATTCTTGTCAGTTTTCTTCATTTGGCAAAACCAAAAATTGTTAGTGTGCACACCTTTTTAATGTGTTACTCATGTAGGGCACTTCAAAAGTTTAGTTCCAGATCACAACAACTTGGCTGTATACCTTGGGCCAAATTCACTGCTAGTGTAAGATGGAGTCAGGGTGGATAAAAATCAATGGTTTGTGTTTTTTTAATTAAAAAAAAAAAAAAAGGTTTTTTCCTCAAAAATCATTTTATCAAAAAAATCCAATTTAAAGATAGTTTTAATTAAGATATATTATAGCTCAAAGATGTCTCATCATGAAATAGGGATTATAAATTCTAATTCTATAATATGAGACAATATATTCATGTAACGTTTAAGAAAAGTTTTGTAAATTGAGTTCCAATAGTTCATGGATTAGGGACCCGACCCAATCTTATGGGATTCCAGGGGCTTCTGGATGGATTATTTAGGTTAATCTTTCTATCTATCCAATGGGACTCAGTGCTCAGTCTAGAAGATACCATCAGAGATGCTTAGTTTTACAGTTCTCCAGTGTCTCCAGATAACATGCTTGTTAATAGCAAAAATGTTTTAAATAAATAAATAAATACTGTAGAGAGGTGAGAAATAACAGACCTCAACCCTATTGTCCCATCTGCAAATTTGCATACACAGAGTCAAGCCCTTACCTCTCTCTAAAAGTGCAAAGTTTCAAAAGCTCAATGAAGAGGAAGATTGTTGGAGGCGGAACAGATTTGGACAAGGAGAAGAAGTCTGGAGATAAATGTGAGAAGGGGAGGGACAAGCAGTAGAAACAAAAGAGATACTGCTTGAGCGCATATTCCAGAAGTCTTGAGGTCTTTCGGAGTGTAGCATTCATTGATTTGTGATTTACCATACCATTCTCTCACTAGCAGGGAAAACTATAATTGGCAGCAGGCCTTAAAAGAGATCCAGTTGTGAATATTTTAATGAAGTTCCTCTACCTGTGGGTAAGACAGGCATGTGTGCAAAATGCTAACAGTGCAACAAAGAAATGCATGGCCTGGTTGCCCGACTGAAACATCATGAGGAAGCTCAGGAGGAAGCTGCGTTGAAGATGATGAAAGGAACATGTCTGAACATGCAGGATCTTCAGGTTGATAAACTTTTTATTTCATACTTCTTTCTTAAGGGCTGCCTGTCTTCCTTCTGGAGTATTCTTGAATTCTCATGTTTGAGCAAAAAATATAGTTGTTACTCTATGGTATTATCATTTTAGATGCAGGTATGATAAAAAATAAATAGCTGAAATAGGCAGATCTTCCTTTTGCAATGTCACCTTTAAAGTAGTACTGTCAGTGAATGCAATGAGTAATACTAAACGAGCAGTATGGTAATGATAATTAAATAATTGCTTTGATTTATTTTGTCGACATCCTCAACATAAAGATTCTGAAGACTATCCACCTTCAAGATCACCGTCATTTTTCTATAGTTTCAGAGTTATCTGCCGACGATAGTGTTTCAGTCACATCATGTATGTCATATGTATATCACCACAGTATATCACCTGTAGCAAAAAGAAAAAAAAAAACTCTCTATCACCCAGAAACAAACCATAGATAAGTTTGTTGATAAGAACCAGCAGATTACAAAAAGAGCTAACTGATGAAAAAAATGCTCGTTTGTTTATGCAAAAAACTCTCCTTCTGTATGATTGAGAACCCAAACTTCATTAAGACCAGGATACAGTCCCCCAACAGAGTACATGTCACAGGCAAATTGCTGGATAAAGTGTAATGAAAGAGAAATTGAGTAGTGTGTAAAAGATCTAGAGGGTGAAATTATTAACCGGAGTCTTGATGGGTGGAGCAATGTCCACAATGATCTTGTTGTATGTGCTTGTCTGACAACAGAAAAGGGAATGCTTCCTTACAGAAACAATTGATACCTCAGGAAATGCACACACAGCAGAATACTTACAAGTAGCAGCATAAAAGCTATAAAAAACCTGTGAAAAAAAATTTTTAAATGTCTAGTATGCAGCTTGGTCACAGACAATGCTGCAAATGTATCCAAGATGAGAAAAAATTTAGAAGAGAGTGAAGAGAGTCCAAGCTAATAATTTACGGCTGCAGTGCTTATCTGATGCACCTCCTAGCCAAAGACTTCAGTGTTCCAGAAATAAAGGCTAATGTTGTTGAAATTGCAAAATACTTCCGTAACAACCACTTTGCAGCAGCTGCTCTGAAAAAAGTGGGAGGAACCAAGCTAACTCTCCCACAAGATGTGCGATGGAACTCAGTAGACTGTTTTGAGACTGGCCTAATCTGATGACCGTTTGTGAACAAAATTGTGAAAAAATAGATGGCACTGTCACAGCCAAAGTTCTCAACATTGGCTTAAGAGAAATGTTGAACACATGCTGAGTACTCCTGGAAGCCTATTTCTGTAAGCTTGAACACAATGCAGGGAAATAGCTATTTTATTGCTGATGCTGTTGAAATTTGGAAGGAATTGAGTGAGATCTTAAAAAAGAGAAATATGCAATGACAGAGTTAAATTACAAGCATTAAAAAAACAAATGGGACAAGCACTATCTCCAGCTCATTTCTTGCAAATATTCTCTGTAAAACTACATCCTGATGGTATCTTCTTAGACTGAGCACGGAGTCCCCATTGGATAGATAGAAGATTAACCTAAATAATCCATCCAGAAGCCCTGGAATCCCATAAGATTGGTCGGGTCCCTAATCCATGAACTATTGGAACTCAATTTACGTAAATTGAGTTCCAATAGTTCATGGATTAGGGACCCGACCAATCTTATGGGATTCCAGGGCTTCTGGATGGATTATTTAGGTTAATCTTCTATCTATCCAATGGGGACTCCGTGCTCAGTCTAAGAAGATACCATCAGGATGTAGTTTTACAGCCTTTGGACTAATTCATTCCAAATTGAGAAATCGTTTGGAACCTGAAAAAGCAGGAAAGCTGGTTTTTCTTTTTCAGATTATGAACAAACAGGAAAATGAAGGTGAAGATGACTGAGTTAGCTGCAGAAGCCAATATTTTAAGTTTCTCATGTTGACTTGGCTGACATAGTAGATTTAATTTTTGTGTTTTTTTTTTAAAGATTTCATGTAACTATTTTAGTTAAACAATTTTAACAAAAACAAATATGATATAAAAAACTTGAATGTTTAAATTCAAAAATTCATATATGATTGTTTTGTTAAAATGTGTTTGCTATTGAAGAAAAAATTCAGAATACATAACGTTGTTGTTTTAGTTAAATAAAAATTTAAATGTCTGTCTGGTGATGTTCTCCTCCTAATACAGCATGACAAGAAAATCCTCCAAATATTAATGATTAACTTGCTGAATTGGAGATAGTTCACCTCCCCACTTATGATTTCATAAGTATATGCTTCAATTACCTTTGGTAAATGAATTACCAACGATCATTCATTTTCTGATATAGCTGTAAAACTAATCAGAAAAGTTTTCAAAATAAATCACTTAAAAATGTATAGTGTGTACCTTCTAAAAATGAAACCTACATCTATTTCTGAGTAGGGAAGATTTTATGTATTAAGGTTATAACAACCAACAAGCATGCAATTTTATGTAGAAATCCATGATTAAACTGAGTCTTCCTGACTAGTGATTTAAATCATGATTTAAATCAATTTGATTTCAACCAAATCCACCCTGGCTGAGGTGAATTTGCCTTCTTGCCTTTTTCAATGTGTTAGAACCACTCACCAGCTCTTACACCAACGTCAGTCTGATATGCTATCAAGTGCTTTCAGTACACATAAGCGCACGCACGCACGCACACACAGAGATGTGCAAATAAAATTGATCTTAACATGAATTAAATAAATTAAAATAAATAACAGTTATGAGAAGTTATCTATCCTGGGCCCAAATCTAATTGAGATTTCAGTCAAATACTAGAAGTATTTAGCTTTTGCTTGTCTGTCATGAGAATATCTTTGGGCCTAAGTCTCATTTACAATAAAACCATTCTACTCTGCTCTGGCAGCATAAGAAAACTTAGAGAGCTCTGTGGCATAGTGGCTAGAGCACTATCAATTAAGTCTTGGAAGACCTGGGTTCTGGTACTCAACACAACATCAAGCTGTCACTGTTTTAACAAATACATTGTACAGTACTTGCAACACAATTCTTCATTTAATAACTTTTTTTGGAAGGAGGCTCACAGACATGCAGTTTAATTGTTTGATCTTTTCTCCTGACTTCTGCTTAGATTTTAGATAGTATTAAGTTAAAATGGCTGATGTCTTATTTTAGTATAAAACATGGCATCTGCCCTCAGTATGAGTCATTCGGGTTTCTGAGGAGGTGAAGAGAAAAGGATTTATTTAAAATGCTTGGACTACAATACCTGTGCTGCTTAACAGTTTCCTGTGCGAGTCAACAAAAAAAGAGTTTTGCTTTTTACAATTACCTCATTGTGGTGATATGGTGTCGGAGATAGTGAAGATGTTACACTTTACAAACAATAAAGGCATTTCTTGGTGTATAATTCTGTACTAACAAATAAAAGGGTAATGAAAGCAGATCAGCATTGAGATACATGCAGCATACATACTATACAGTATATGGCATTTAGAAGTCCTTCAGGGAACAAAAAGGATTTATTTTCTTTTTTGTTCTTGTTTTTCTTACATTAAATTATACAAATCCAAGAAGTATCTCTCAGATTTGATTTAAAATTAAAAACAAACAAAAAAACCTAACTTCGTGCAAGTATAAATGTAATGGTGTCAAGTGGAAGAGATTTTTAATGATTTTCTTATCTCTTACATGATCATCTTTGGATCTGCTCCTTGTCTTTCACTGCCCTTTATCTTAATGTATCTTGTTTGTTGTGCAGGTAGCAATCTTTAAATCTTTACACTGATTTCACTGTATACATTTCAGTGCTTGCTGGGATTCTTAAAGCAGGCTGATGAAGTTAGGCACCTAACTCCCATTGACTTTCAGTGGGATTTGAGGGCCTAATTCCTTTAGGGCCCTTATAAAGAAAGCAAACTTTCCAAATAGTTAGTCAGATATTAAGCCATAGCAAAATGACACATGCAATGTGGTTATACTGGGCCAGATCAGATCTTCAACCCCACAGAATGAATGGAATCTACATTAGATCTGGCTGGAATGGATGGAGGTAGGAGCAGTGCCAACCTACTCTCCTTCAAACCTCTGAAATTCATTCCCTGGTAGCATCTTGCAGCTGATTCTCCATGGACAGGATTGGCTGTGTCAGTTTTGAGATAAGGGAAGTATTGGGGACATATCAGCACTATATGATACCATCTTCTGGCAAACCTGCAGCGTTTCCACTGGAAATGTCAGCAGGATTTAACACTGACATTTTTAGCATTAGCTTCTACTCTATGCCTTAAAATGGAGTGCGAATAGGGTATGGTAGTCTCCCAATCAAAGTAGGCTCCTCAATGGGATATGTTGCCAGGGGACAAGGGCATGGATCCTTGAGTAGTACTGAGGAAAGTAAGGGACACTGCATGAAAGCCCCAAGGTCCATATCCCTAAAGATCTTGGTTCATCCATATAAGTGGAGGAGTGTGCCTCTTTTAATCTTTAGCAACAGATATTTAAATAACCTGCACAGAATTGCTCTTGTGATTGTGATGTTATCTGAATGTAGCAAAAGTAATCAAAAATCTAATTTCCAAAGGGGAAAAAAGGGCATCTGGGTACAGATTTGCCACCTAAACTAGTTAGTTAGTTTTATTTGGCTAGTTTATATTGTAAATAATCAGCAGGATTTCATACTGACCTTTCTTTAAACATATATAAATGAGACTTCACTAATGAATTAAATATTAACACCACCTGATAAAAGAATCAGAAATATGAAGAAAGATGCTAAAACTTCTACTGCATTTTGTGAATCTAGAGAAGATCAAAAGTTCTCACTGGGGGCCTGATCCTGAATAATGAAGTCGATGCTTTTGACCTAAATGGCTGCTAGCAAAGGTTCCTAGTGAGTAATAATATCTGATTGATGAAATAAAAACAACATTACCATTATGAACTATCATCTATGATATCTGTCCATACTCAGTGCCTATCTTTCCATTGACTTCAATAATCTGTATATCAGGTCCATAGACACTAGATCAGAACCAATAAGCTCAATGGGAATTTGGACAGAGCAAGAAACACATGGTTTACTTAACTGTAGACAGTCTTACCATTCAAGCAAAACTGAAGGCTACAGATTGACCACAAAAGGGTTGTAGAATATTAGAAAAATTAATCTCTGAGATCAAAGTTCTTTTTTTAATTCTGCCTTATCCCCTACCCAAGTTTTTTAATTCAGAAAACAAAACAAAACGGAGTTGCCATCCTTCTGATGTTTTTCGTAAAGCTCCAGCACCTGGAGTCATGTGATTACATTTTTCTCTAAATGAAAGCTGAGATTCTCAAGTAAGTTTCTAGTTCTCATGGTTGCTGAGAAAAACTTGAAAACATGAACCCTAAAGACCAGGGTTTCTCAAACAGGGGTCGCTGCTTGTGCGGGGAAAGCCCTTGGCGGGCTGAGCTGGTGTGTTTACCTGCCCCATCTGATGGGAGCCGTGATCAGCCAGACCTACAGACAGGGCAGGTAAACACACTGGCCCGGCCCGGCCTGCCAAGGGCTTTCCCCGCACAAGTGGTGATCCCTGTTTGAGAAACCCCACTAAAGACTCAAAAAGACAAAAAGAACCCAAAATATATTTTAATATCATGATTTTAAAGCCAATCTCATGATATTTTTTTTTACTTTTGAATCCTGGCTCATGATTTTTCAAAGCTTAGGTGGTGACAATAGTGGAATTTAAATGTAAGGAATTCACCTTCATCTCTGTTATTATCATAAGGATAAATCTAAAACTTGGCCTGTTAACATGCACACAACCCCCACATTTTGATTTGAAAATTGGATATTTGGGAATTGTATGCCTAATTACTTGAATTACATGTACAAATACCTATTGAATACACGAACACCCAAATTTGGCATGTGATAATTTAGAGGCTGCCACTGAAAACTGGATCTATAGTTAACATGCTTAGTACCAGTTATTCTGAATTTAGTACAGGTGCATCGTGATGGACATAAGAAGCAATGAAAAGCTGACCAAAAAAACCCCATCCCACACAATACTGTTACAAAGAAGGAAAACAAATTTAGCATCAGCCAAATGCAGCAGGCTCCAACAAATGAAACCAAACCAAAAAGTCGTGTTTCAATTTTACTACTCTACAAATAAAACTAAGGGCTAGATTGTGACTTTGATTATATGCCCCTGCAAGGCTGTAAGGGAGAGTAAGAATACCCCTTCCCTCACTGCCTAAGCTTCCTAAGAGTAGGTGGGCAAAGACTCACCAGAACAACTAAACGAGTACAGAAGTTGCTATAATCTGCTGCTGGTGTAGGCCAGCAGCAAATTATTGCCCACTATAGCACAGGGGAAGAAAAGAGGGAACTGTGCCTCAGAAGCGTAGCCCTTAAGTACAATGCCTCCCATGGAAATGAAATGGGTGATGCAGTTTACATGTCAATCCCTTTTCAGAGCTGTACTTAAAGGTCTGATTTAGTCCCAAAAGATGGAAACAATTCCCTAATTTCAACAACTGCCTGCAGAATGCTGTTAAAATCTCATATAATCTGCTTGTGGTCTGACATGGATCCTCCAATAAGATCTAAATGCATGATGACGCATAAGCATTATCTCTCCTCTAAACATATACATATAGCTTTAAGTTTACATATGAGAGTAGTCGTGTTGATTTCACTAGGACCACCCCTGTAAGTAGAGTTAAACATGTGTGTAATAGTGTGCATAGGATTGGGACCTAAATTTGGTTACACTCTCAAATTGCTACACAAAAAGGTATCCACCTGTTTCCATATCAGTTTTAAAATTTTTCTCCCACTCAAGACTGCAGTGTGAGTGTGGTAACCAAATTTATTAGATATCATTGCCAATTAGGCATTGCACTTACATATTTTTGCAACATGATTTTAATGTACTTTAAAATGTTTTATCATTCAAATTTTGTTTGTGGTGTCATGTTCTGATCCATTATATCTGGAACTCTTGTCCCTTGATCTGAAAAAGACTGGTCATATATTTGTTTGGTTTTTTTTTAAGACCTGGTTTACATAGGACTTTTTCTATGGTTTATCCACATTAACTGGTTGTTTTTATGCCTAGTAAAGCACTTTTGGGTGCACTGCATGAAATGTTTTGAATATAAGAATGGATTATATTGCAATATTATAGCATTTTTTGTTTTTACTTTAAAACTGCTGAAGGCCAAATATTTTAATCTCATCGGTATTTATTACAAGACTAAACCACAGGTTATCTAAAGGCTAACATCTATTTACTTCCTATCACGATTGTTGACTGTGTTGTCAGTTAAATCTACAAATAAATAAAACATCTATGCCATTATCACAGTTAAGATAATCAGTAGACTTCTATAATTTGAAACAAATGAGTTTCATTGAAACACTTAACTGCTGTTAGTTGTTAGATTATGCAGTTTTATACTGTTTTATTACATGGATTTATTTTTCTAACAACATGAACATTTATAATCACTCTATATTAAACGTAGGCTCTATAAACAGAAACCATTGAGATCTTCAAAGACATCCTTTACTACAAGCCATTTTCTCTTTCATTTTTTTCCATTAATTCACAAGTTGTCAAATTGTTCACCAGTGGTATAAGTAGAATACCAGAACCCTTCTGTATTTTGTCTCCATACATGTCTGATGTCAGGAAAATGAACTAAAAAGTCAAATATATTTTGAACTATAATTTGTTACACAACCTTTTCACTGTGTTTGTAATGAAATTTTACTACAAAAAATCCATAATCCACATGAAATTCACAGGAAAAAACAGATTATAGGTAGCACCTGTAGTTTTAGGTCCAAAAAAATTCCACCGCAACAGAAGATCCTGTGCAATATAAATCCTACCCATTTTTAAATATTGCATTTACGTTGTCCATCTCAAAATGGACAATGTGCAAAAGCTTAAAAACTGGGATAGCAATAAAGTCTGGCAAAAAAAAAATGACCACTGTCATCACTGAGGAAAATATCAGCCCATTTCTCTTTTGCAAATAATATGTTGTTTATAACTGTGGACTTAAAAAAAAAAGCAAATTGAGGAAAGGGCATATATTTTATATTGCATATAATACACATGTACAGTTCCAGTCAACATAGAAATATTGCTCATTGTACTTGGAGTTGTTCCAACATGGTTTACATCAAACTGTCCACTGGTGACATTTTGCCCTCCTCCTCGAATAATTTCCACATTTCTGATGTGAGTAAATGAAAAATACTAACTCTATGCCAATACACACATACGATAAAAGCTTTACTGGTTAACGGCAAATCTAATTTTTGTTTCATTTAACTAATGGCATATGGAATGCTCAGCAAGGCACATGATACTAGTTAAACACTGTACAAGTCCCCCAGATATTCAGTATAGCCATAAGGTACCCAAAGACTGTTTCCCTTCAATGTATATTATCTATGTATTGATTTGATGTTTTGAATGCACAAAAGCCCTGGGAACTAAGTGTTTAATGATGTGGGAACTGCACTTCTGTTCTTATCTATGTCAATGCCGCAGTTGCTGAGGAAAAAAATTCAAAGAGACTTAATGAACAGGCAAATTATTAACTATGATGGGTTTTAATTTCATTCACACATTATCCTTTGTTTTTTATACTATTTTAAAAAACTTTGACATTTACAATACATTTTTATCTATGAGTGAGTATTCCAGACAGCAAAAATGTTTAAGATCTCATCATCCTATTTTTAATAGAAATGCTAAACATCATAACATTATACATTTTGATGACATATAAAACACAACTGATATATACGCTGTTCAATGCTAAAGCTATTTTTTTAAAATATCCCAACATACTGGTTAAAGCATGTGACCCTAGCTGCATAGAGAGAAATCTTTGCATTGTTCCAACATTAAATATTGGTTAGTTTTTGAGAATTCACCTTGCTTTAAAAAAAAAAAAAATCATCTCTTTTCAATCAAACTCAAACTTTTCAGTTTCTTCTAGCATGCTTGTGATCAATCTACATATTAGCTCAAGAAAATAAGTTGTATTTGTTCTGCTTCATAATTATTACTTTTGATTGTACTTGTAACAGTGAATTCCAAAAGCCAGTAACTGCATGTTTCTGATGATGTCTTAAGCAAAAAAAAAAAATGGATTAAGTTTCATGAGCTAAGATGAGGACAGTATATGACCTTTTGTTAACCAGAATATTGTCATACAAGAGAACAACAGAGACCCGCTACTTTAACATCCAACATCCAGGTGTCAATTTTACCAAGAGACTTCTTGCAGAGTACCAGAAAAGCAGTGTGCATTCAGAAAGGTGATACTAATTCATTTTCCTTTATGTTGCATGATAAGTTTGAGACTGACAAAGAATTACAGTACTTTTTAAAAAGAGTTTTGAACTGTACCTCTTGTTAAATCTATTATCAATCAAAAACCTACTTCTCAAAACTCCAATTGTTAAAAAAAGTGCTCTGTTTTATTTAACATTGCTTACCTCACGTTATTCTAAATTCAGTGTAGCTTTAACTCATTTAAAACATTGTGGATTAAAACTCTATGCTGTAATTTTTTACACACTGAATAAACTGAGATAAAAATAGATCTACATTCTGCTTGACACTGTTACATAGTAATTTAACTCTTAAGCATCAGAGCTGTTACATATGTAAGAATTTGTGATTTAAGAGGGAATTTTAAACAGTATAATTATTTTTATACCTACTATATGCTACCTTTGAAAACATCAACTGGAATCTTCCATGACAGAGATACTGCATGCACCCCCTTCTTACCAAAGGTACCATCCTTTTTACTGTACATTTTAAATGCTTTCAAAAATACAACAGTATTAGCCTGGAATTTATGGTTCACTGCTCTGGATACAAAGCATAAACTGAAAAGAGAAATAACGTTTAAGGTAGCCAAATCCCTGTTATGTAAAACTAGTCTGCATTTTGCCTGCACTACTGAGATAAATATTCTTATTTATGGAATGAGACAAAAATGGTAATCTGTTGTTTTCTCACCAGGAGATTGCAAATACAACATCACTCAAAATTGCACACTTTTCTTTGAAGTAATTTGTAGTTTGAAATATGGTGCATGATAAACAGGTCTCATGTAAAGGTGTTTCTCCATCCTCCTGTATTACAGATTGCACCAGACATATTGAAAATCTATGTATCAGAGAAATACACAATATACCACATAAAACCAAAATCCTGAATTAAGAAAACCACTGAATGTAAGAAAAACAGCTTTTTATCTTGAGAAAAAAAATCTACATAGCTGTAAAACATGCTAACTGATAGAGCCAATGTGCTTGTTTCCTCTTCTCTAATATAACAAATTAACACTGCTTTCTAATCCTGTCTTTCTACATTTACATTCCATGCATTCCACAGAAAAAGGAACATACAAATAGAGATCCTTTCAGCTTCACTAGTCTGTCATCAAAATCTGCCGAGAAATTTTCATTGATTAAAAGAAGAGAATGGAAGGAAAGCAGACCAACCTTCACAATGTACGTCACACCAGGTCCCAGGATCTTCTCATTCGAGTGCAGCCACCCTAGAGAGGGTTTATTGACAAAGCTGCTACTTTGATTCCAGTCTTCACCTCCCAGGTGCATTTCCTCTGACCGTGTTTTTTTTCCTGTACTCATCTTGCTCATGTCCTGCTGAGAACACGGAGTGGCAGAGACAAGGTTACATGTGTTTTCTGAAGCCCCTGCTGCTGAGCTAGAAACACTCGAGCTTCCCTGCAATTTGGAGACAGCAAGCTCCTTCACTGCAGAGGAGAGATTTTTGATACCCAAAAGGCTGCCTGTGTTGGAGAGTTTCAAGTGGGACACCTTATGGATGAGGGTACAAAAGGTGGTGGGTCCATCTTCTTGGTCTTTGCGGAGAACTTCAGGTGAGACCAGGTATGAAGGTGCTGTTGAGGTCGTAGCAACTGCTGAGACTTTGCTGTTCATGGACAAATTGTGAATAAGATCATCAACTGATGTCACTGAATCATTCCTGAAACGGTTATACTTGGTACGCTGAAGCATGCCCTTCTATCTGGTTTCCTGCATATGTTCTGGCAAAGCTGATGCCAATGCAGGAGATGCCTGTGCTAACATAGCAGGCGATTCATAATAATGAGGACAGAGAGAAAATTTTGGCTTAAAAAGAATAAAAAGTATAAGTAAGAGCAAAAAAATTTTAAATAAATTTATGGTTCCACGTTAAGGTTGGGTGAAGTAACAGTTTTCTATGACAGAGATCCCAGTCCTGCTTAGAGCTGCCAAGTCGCTCACAGCAAAAGCATGACTCACACAAATGAGAAGGACCCTTTTCAACAAAAGGCTCAGTGAACACTGCAAATCACTTCCTGTAGCAAAAAAAAAAATATCCACCCACTTACAGCACACCAGCACCAATCAATTCTCAAATTTCCTTTTCCTGTCTTCTCAAACAGATATTTCCTTCCAATCTTTAATTTTCCCACTTTTTGTTACCAAATACAAATACCTCTAAATATCTGTATTAACTTTTAAAAAAATACTCCACTCTATTCTTCTGTTAAAACGTTCTTCCATATCACTTATTTGTCAATCTGTTTAATAAAATTAAAAAAAAAAAAAAAGTCACAGTTAGATATCAGATATTATAACAATGCTTCAACATACACAAACAAAACAGGATTCAGATATCTGGAAGGCTTTCAGAAAATCCTGACATACAACAGCATTCAAAAAATTGGGTGGACATACTACACTAAAGAATACATTCATTTTCTTTCACAAAAGCAGCCTAACAGCCTTAACAAATACCTTTGTGCCAGTGCCGTTTCTCACAAAAACTGTTACATCACAGTTTTTGTACAGAAACAAATCCTTCTGCCCTATATTATTCAAGAGCAAGCTTTTTCTGTTTTTAACGCAGTATTACATGAAGTACCTGTGTCTGAAGAAAAAAAATTCTGATGTACGGCAGCAGGCTTATGAAATATGCCTTCATTAACTATTGATCTTCACTCTAAAGCAAAAACTGTAAAATGGATCTTCAGTACAGGCTTAGCTCTGAAAAATTAAGAAATACCAAAGGAATATTCAAAAGTCCTTATAGCAGCACACTGATGCCCTGCAATAAAGAATGTAAAATGCACTAGCTCCTGTGAAGCATAAATGCCAGTCAAACACACCCAGGAGGAATAAGAAAATAGGTATAAATACTGAAATTTGCATCTCTTTTCCCTTCTATTGTAAAAATCCAAAATGTACAGTATAATGAAAATACAATGCAGATTATAAACCATATGGCTCTTTTTTGTCAGTTGGTCTGCTTTGCAAATTATGGATTTGGACATTATTCTGCACTGTAAGAAAGCAAATTCAGACAAAAGAAGTTTAACAGTTCAAGTTCTCTCAAAAGAATCAGTATAGCTACAGCATATTTTTGAAGGAATTATCTTGAGGGATTCCCTCCCTTCCCCCATGACTAATGCTGCAGTACATGAAGTACAAATACACTAACAGCTTTAAATACAGGTATTTAATTAGTATAATTTATGACACATTAAGTTAAGTCAGCACCTCTTATCCCAGCAGTGATGAATAATGGAAATGTCCTATTCAGTGTAAAAACAGATTTCTAGTGATTTGCGGAATAGCCTTTCATCACCACACTGCAAACCTGCTACAGTATCCACACAGCATTCATTTTTCTCTCCATTCTGCTAGCATAGCAACAGCAAATATACACATCATAGATTATTTCTACTGTTCTCTAATGCACAGAAAACCCTGTCATTTCCAAATGGCTCTCTTCATTAGAAGCAGATAAAAAAACCCTGCAAAATGTGAATGAAATTCTGTGTATGTGAATGAAAGGACTGGCTAGCATACCAACATTTCTGTGAATGAAGCAAGGCCTTGCAGCCTCTACCAGACAATCCCTTGGGTGCTAACCATCCCAGCCAATAAGAAACAGCTTGGATGACTCATTCAACAAAGGGTTGCTAAATAGTGGAAGATTCCATTTCAAATACAGACAGGATCTTTAATACAACAACCTGAGAAAAAAAAAGCCTGCTTACAATGATCTAAAGATGACTAACACAATTGTTTTGCAGTAAAAGATATTTCACAACTAAATGTAAAGGATTTTTATTAGGAAAGGGGTGTTAGCAAAACTGTTTTTTTGAACATGTATTTTTCACCCCAAGACATTCATTCAGTTGTTTCTTTTACATCAAGAACAGCAACATGAATGTGCACATTGTTTGATTTTTTGATTGATACAAATGTACATTGGCAGATTCCAATTTTTACAGGTTTGCCTTCAGAGATCCTCTGGTTCGTATTAGCCTTTTGAAAAAAAAATGAAGCTAAATATTTAACCCTTTGGCAAACTGGGTGTTTTAAAATAGTGTCATCTGTAGTCCAGTGAAAGAGCGAGGCAAAGGAAGGGGTAGAGAGTGAGAGCTTATGGACTTTTAATGCACTGACTGCAGATCCTTTTCTGAAACTGACCTAGAGGGTTTGGAAATGATCTCAACGCAACTAATGAAGGCCTAGGTCTTTTGAAAATCTGGTCGTGGGTGCTGCACTGAGAGCTACTGAGTGCTGAATACTTAGTAGTCTGGCCCTTATTTCAGTGTTGAATGGGAGCTGAGCCCTTTTGAAAATCTGGCCTCAATTGTAAGTAGTGAGCACTTGAAAATCTGGCCCCACATAGCTCCTGGGACTGAAAATTGTATAAATCTTTCAGCCATACAATTGGTTCAAATCCAGTTCAGGTGAATAGTCATCAAAAGTTGCTCCCAAAGGATGGTCTGATTTTCATTTACACTAAGGCACCTGTGTACTGCCCTGGCCGTGCTATAAAGAGGCCTTCAAGTGAGCATAAATTACAATTAAAATTAATGGAAGATCACTTTACAAAGCAGTGTAATGGAGTCCTATTTTAAATGAGACTAAAGCCTTAATAATTGTTTAATGGTTTAACTGATTTAAACTATTCTCTCTCCAGGAAGCAGTAATCTGTTACCCTCATCTTCATAACCTGCCACACTTTATGGTGCGCCATGTGTGATAATTTACATATGACCACAAACATCAGTTTTGGAAACACTGTGTGGCTTTAGTGCCAGTGAAAGGTGTTGGATTGAGAGTACATTTCCCTTACAGGGCTCCCTGGCAGTGGGTGGCAGGACCTTATTCCATGCACCCCTCAAAAGGAGGAGGCAACGACCTGGCAGGAACCAGAAGCAGCCTGGGGGAAGCTTGGGGTAACCTAAGGAGAGTGAGGGGGTGCAGATGTTGGGAAGAAGGGAACCTGGGGGTGGGGGAGTGGCTGCTAAGGGATGGCATTAGGCCCTTTAGCTCAGGTCCTCTCTATTAGTTACTATCCCCTCTTCTGTCTCCCCTGCTATTCCCATTTACCTCTGCTCCACACAATGGCTTCTGCTCCTCAATTAGCTCCCACCAGTGGCAGTAGCTCCTGCCCCACCTTCCTTCCTCTTAATAACCCTTGTCCCTTCTTTCCCCCAAGTAACTCTTCACCTCCCCTGCTGGGGCACTGGGAAGGCTCCACCTGGTTGAAAACCAGCAGAAAAAGTGAGGAACAGACAAGAAAGATACATCTGGCTGCCTGCTCTTTGGGCACCACAGTAACCCCTTGCTTCAACCAGGATAAATTACAGCCCTGGCTCTTCTGCATACTCACAGCACAACTGAATGGTGACATTCAACATATAAGTGAGTGTCACACAAGATGCATGACACTTGGTATGTCTGCATACTCTGACATGTTAACTGGTTTCTTATTTGCCTTTGAATCCATTTCTAAATTGCCCTCCTAGTTTCCAGAACTCTCCATGGATGTGCTCCAACTCACTTTTGTGACAGCGAGCTACTCTCTGATGTGAATCATACCTGATATCAGAGGCGACACATGGAGGAGCATGGGGGAGGGGGTCACATGCCCCCCCCTAAATTTGCTGCTTGGCTTGTACTGAGCATGCTCAGTAACACTGCTGAAGCCAGCTGCCCTCCCTCTGCTCCCCCACTCCCGCCCATCGGCAGGCATAGCTCATCTCTGTCCGATAAACAAACAGCAATGAATAATTTAATTTGTGTGTGAATAAAAATCAGGATAATAAAATATCAGGGTTGGAAGGGACATCAGGAGGTCATCTAGAATGCCTGATACTTCTGACTGAATAAACATGGGGACCACTTGGGGTGAGGACATAATGAATATTCAAAAAACACTCTTCACAAAGGGTGAATGTTTGTGCAAAAACCACCCAGAAGGAGAGGGTCTTATGGAAAGATGACAATATATAGAATCAAAAGAACTCTGCAAGTAAATATTGATATGCTCATTTGACCCCAAAAAACAAACTGGGAGACTAACTTTCTTCTCTAAAATTACCTTTATTCCTCCTTTAATTCTTCCATCTTCTTAGGCAAAGTATTCGACTTCTCCTTTATGGAATCATGCACCTACAACCCCAGACAACTCTTCACATGTTTGACTCTCCCTTCACACTCTACCCACATATTATTCCATCCTCCCCTTCTGCAAAGGGTCTTGCTGACTTCAAGAAAAAAATAATATGATCCAGCATGACCTCCCCCTCCACTTTTCCCCTTCTATCTTTTCCCCCAGTATATGCCCTTCATTCTCTCCTTTTACTGACTAAGAATTCCGATCCACTATTTTCCTCCACCCCCTCTTTCTGCCCAGGTGGCCCCATCCCCTCTCATCTTCCACCTTCCTTACCCTTGCTGTCATCCAATCTTATACTTTTCTCCTCAACCTCTTGTGGTGTTGGGAACTGTACCTTAAAGTGGTTTAGCTTACCAGACAGGAAGTCTGTGGGAGTGCACTACAGAAGCCTACATTCTGCAATGCAGAGGCAGTTGGGAACCTGCACCACAGAATAAAGAGGTTCTCTTTCAAGCACCGTAAGTCCCAATGTGATTACAAAACACCACGTGCTATTGAGAGTAAAGAGAAATTAAAGAAAAAAACCTGAGTGGGAAAAAAAACATATGGGAGATTTTTTTTTAATCTGAGGGTAAAAATAAAAGTGAAAATATAGAAGAGTTTCTTACTGATTTATGGATTAAGAACCAATCTTAATTTTTTGTGGGAGAAAGGAGCTACCTGAGTTCATGATAGTCTGGCAGAATTCCAATTTCATTTGGAATTGGGGTCAGATAATTATTTAATGACAGTAGACATTAGGATTCAAAAAAAATTAAAGCTGTGTAATAGTTAAAAACAAATTATAAACATATACATATACCATGTAAACATTACATATACCAAAAATATGGGCCAAGTCAAGCAAAAGAGCCCATGTTAATGGCATAGGAAAAATTGGCCCTGTGGAGCAAATTAGGTGTAGATTTGTTTATGTAATTTGGAAAAAAAATATGTACTCATTCTAGACTAATATTCTTACTTTCCTGGGATAGTTTTTGTAGAAGACACTATGGCTAAATAGGTGATCGAGCATATCATATCTGTTTTTTTGGCAGACATATTCCTGACATAGTAATGTGTGACAACAGGATGCAGTTTAGTGGGCATGATTTTAAGCAGTTTACAGTTAAGTTTGTGTTTAGACATGTAACCATAAGACCCCATTATCTCCAGTTCAATGGATTGGTGGAAAGTGATATTAAAATAACTAAGTGCTAGTAAAAATGGCTGCAGAGTCAAACTCTGATCTATGCTGTACTTAGCATTGTGAAATTACAGGATAGCGCCAATGAAATGTGGTTGGTCACCTGCAGACATTTTGTTTAACAGAAAACTGAGAATGAGAATAACTGTAAAGAAAGAAACTGACATCAGAAGAACTGGGGATGAGCAGAAGTATAAGAGACAGATACAGCTAAACAAGAAACCCAACATGATTTAGAGTCCCAGGAGCTAGCACTTCTTGATCAGAATGTGGTAACCTGAAAGTCCAAGCAACAGCGCAAGGCACTTCAGAGGTTAAACATTGGTAGTAAGTTTAGTTAGTTAGTTAGTAGGTTGGTTATAGAAGTTTTTGGAATTGTCTGTTAAATAAATGTCTGTTGAGTGTTTTTGTTAGAGTTTTGGCTGGAAAAGGCAGATGTGGTACTGGGAACTATATTTGGAAGTATAGCTTCCCAGAAGGCAATTTTCTGTTATGCCGTGGGAGCTGGAACTGCCTCACTGGATAACAAGGGTCTCTTTCAAAGACTTTGAGCCCATCTCTTATCTGCAAATATGGCTTTAATTGATTACTGAACACCATATCTCTCACTTCAGGTTTCTTCCCCTCCCCAGTACTAGCACAATCCCTATCTTAAAAAATCCACCCTTGACTCTTCCTCCTCCTAAAATTTTCACCTGATCTCTCTTCTCCTTTTCATCTCTTAACTCATTGAAAATTGTGTCTACATCTGCTGTCGGGAGTTCTTTTCTTGTAGTTCATTTTTAAACATCCCTACACTACTCTTGCAAAATGTCTCATGGGACTTTTAATGACCACAAATGATTGATCAATGCCTCAGTTTCACTTCTCAAATAAAAGGCAGCACTTCCAATGCTACCGAGCCCTGTGGCACTCTATGGGGACATTGGTTCACAATAACAAGGAAAAATGCCACCTACTAAATCCATTTTCTACCCTATCTAGATTTTATCAGCTCTCTCTTATCCAAACGCAAACCAGGTTCAGTACTATTTAATTTATGAGATCACAACTTCAGGTAGCATGTCTATAGCCAAGAAAAAGACTGTTATGATCTCATCTTCTTGGGAAGAGAAGTAGCTTTTTTAATAAAGTAAAAAAGCCCACAACAACTTCAATGTAGCTATTCTAAGAAATAGCTCTGATATAGCATATTCTGTCTCTCTCACACACAAACACACGGCCCTATGAAATTTCAAAGGAGAATCTGATAGTTGATGTAAATATTCAGAGAAATCACAATCCTCATCAGTGTTGGAAGCAGTAACTGGTGACTGTACTCTATTTCAATTCATTTTGCAGGAAATAAAAGTGGAGTGGGCTCATATCATTTAGATTTTCCATACTGAGCATTGGTGGTTGCAGTGTTAATACAGTATCAAGTTTATATTACCCTATACCAAAAGAGAATGAAAGCAAAAAATATCCTTTTGTATTTTCTATTTCACAAATTCAAACTCAATTGCTTCAATGAAAAATTCCTGCAAACTCACCTCACCCCTCCCAGAGTTTCATTGTGTTTCCATGACAACTTTGTTGCTAAGGTTGGACCCTGTGAATACATCAGAGTACTGTGTAGAGCTTTGTAAGTTGATCCTGTGGAAGGCCAGGTTGGTGGAAAAATTGTTATTTAACAGTCAGCTTCTGATCTCAATTGCACCAGTGTAATTTGAAATACCTTCACTGACTTCAGTGGAGTTACTCAAATTTTAAACTAGTCTAAATGAGATCAGAAGTTGGCCCTAAATTTGTATCGCTTTCCTTCCTATACACAGGACCAGCGCCAGTGGTTTTGGCGCCCTAGGTACACAGCCATTTCGCCGCCCCACGCGCTGCTCCTGCGGCTCCGGTGGACCTGCCGCAGGCGTTCCTGCGGAGGGTCCGCTGGTCCCGCGGCTCCGGTGGAGCTACCGCAGGCGTGCCTGCGGGAGGTCCACCAGAGCTGCGGGACCAGCGGACCCTCCACAGGAACGCCTGCGGCAGGTCCACCGGAGCTGCAGGAGCAGCGGACCCTCCGCAGGAACACCTGCAGCAGGTCAATCGGAGCCGCCTGCCGCCCCCCCGGCAAAATGCCGCCCCCCAATAATCCTGGCGCCCTAGGCAATTGCCTAGGTCGCCTAAATGGAAGCGCTGGCCCTGCCTATACAGAGTGTTTCCTAAAAAACATTAGTATTTTACATGACAATGTTCTTGTTGCAAGATATTGAAATACTTTTACTCTTAAGACAAGTAATTCTGTGAAATGACTTATGAAAATTGGTAAGCAAATTAAAGCTGTAACTCGTTGTTCTCCACTAGTGAATCCTCTCTTATTGTCCTATTGTTAAAAGGCATTATTATATAAAAAGGTAAGAGTAGAGATGGACCAGAACTAGCTCTAAATCTGCATTTTGTGGCACAGGCCCATCTCTGATAAAGAATTAATTTCTTTTCTTAACTCTTACATGCTCCATTGAGAGGAGAAAAAAGAACCAACAATATAGGGAGACTGTATTTTCAAAAATCAAACCACAAGATGCAAGCACATTTTCCTCAGTCTTCTTCCATCCCTCAAAACTCCTTAATGGACTGTTTTCCTACTTCCCCAGTCCAATCCCATTAGGGGATATTTTCCCCCCTACCTTCCCCATAGGTCCTACTTCTGCTCCATTTCTGGTTTTAAATCCCCTATATTTTTTTTTATTCTTGAGTTCTGACGCTTACACTGTGCCTTCCTGTTTTTATGAGTTTTCAAATTATCTTCCTTTCTTTTCCAAGGGCAGGCCCAGTCAAGACTCCATAGATTTCAGGAAGTCTCCTGCTCCAGGCTCCAAGTTGATATCTAAGACCAGACAGGAGCGCTGTTGGTTGCAACACAGATTTTCCAGTCTCTCCTCCCACATTGCCTCCCATTATGCTCATAAGCTTAAGGTCACAGTCTGTGCTGCACTCTACAACTCCATAATGACCCCATATTCTGTGTCCTGCTCTTACATAGCTTCTCACCCTGCTGGAAATTGTAGCTCCATGTGGCCAGATATGTATGCATGTGCTAAATTTCAGCCGCTGTCACAATCAAAGAGACAGGACATGTACTGCCCACATTGCCAGACTTGCACTGAAATTTAGAAGCCAAAAAGATGCAAGATGGCAACTGAGACAAAACATTAGATTTTTGTAAAATTCTGCCTCAGAGCTAAGACATGTCCCTGAAACCAAACCACTCCTGGAAACCCAGGGCAGAAGCTTACTCTGCTCCAATATGATCACTTTGGTGTAAAACAATTTGAGAAGTCCTAGTTTTAGAAAAACTAGCTTAGTGAGAAAAGCAACTATTAGGTGATTATATTTGCAGTCTGGTTATTGTTGATTAAGTGTAGTGACAAAAGTAACTCTCTGGCAGTCAAGTCCACATAATTCAATTCCTTTTTATTTATTAAATGTGTTAAATAATGCAGTAATTCCTTTTTCTGCTTCATTGCTCTATTCTTGTTTACTTTCTTTATTATCTGTGTTTATAGCCTGTTTTTGTTTGAAATGTCGTTTGACATATTTACAAACTAGTCTAGTTCTATTTGGTATAGTTTTTAAAACTGGGGGTGAAATCCTGGCCCCACTGAAGTCAATGGGAGTTTTGCCATTTACTTTAATGGGGCCAGGATTTCACCCTGGGTCTTTTTCACCAACCAATATTAGTGCTGTAATAATGTAACAACTACAGAAATTTTAAACGTTTCTGAATTTGCATTCAGAGACAAGTTTTGGGAGCTTTCATAGGTACTCTGAGTACCTTCCACAGACCTGAAGAAGAGCTCTGTGTAAGCTCAAACGCTCATCTCTTTCACCATCAGAAGCTGTTCCAATAAAAGACATTACCTTACCCACATCTCTCTCTAACATCCTAGAAACATCACAGCTACAACACCACTTATATGGAATTCTGAAAATACTCCACAATATGAAAATATTAACAGTGCACATTTACAATGTGGTAGAGATACTCTGCCTGGTATATGCCTAGCCGGTGTGAAACTATGGGGGTTGGCTGAGGGATCATGAGAGAGACTGGGGCTGACACTCCTTTAAGTTAGAAGGACAGATAGTGAGCAGGAGGAATCTGTTGTGCTACAAAGAAATGTTTGTGTCAAGGAAGGAAGAGGTGCTCAAAGCTCCTAAGTGGATCTGTGAGCAAGAAACAGGTAGGGATCATAGAAGAAGCGAGAGCATTAGTAAACCGGGATGGAGAAGGGGAGGCTTGGAGTGCAGAAATAAACCACCATGCAGAGCTAAGACTCCCAGGAGGAACGTACCATTCCAGTGCAGTGTGAGCAGTGTAGGAGCTTCACATGATTGCAGTCATTTCTTCTCCTTCCCAGAACCTAAGCTAAATTAAAATAAAGATCCCATCTCACCCCCCAGGGTAAGAGCTGTGTAGAAGGGGAAAGCAATTGTCATGTGGAGCTCTTAAACTGTGCAGGAGCGAAAATAGCATTAACTCTTACAGTGTTCCTTCTGGTGCTACTACCAAGAGGCCAATGGCAGCACACCTCTTGGACAGGAGGATGTAACCCACCAGAGTAACAAGTGCTTTTTCTGTCTCATGCCCTCTCCAACACCCTGACTGAGAAAGATCCAGGATACTGGCAGCTGGTGGGTGGTTATTTTTCTCCCAAATCCTTTGTTTCAATAAAAGTAAAAGGTATAAAGGGACTAGCATTTATGTGCTACATTTGATTATTCCTATGTGCTTGCCTAAGGTATAAAATTATGGTCCAAGACCCAGTTCATTGAGAAATAATCTATGACTGGTGATAGATGCATTTTGATGGTATCAGAGTAATAATGACACTTAACATATTAACAAAATGTCAGTATGGAGATACAAGAGCCTGTCTCCTGCTTGACTGTAAAATGTGAGCAATCATGTTGATTATATTACCTGTAAATAGACTGAGTCCCTATCTATCCTCAGCAGACCACCTGGACCCTGATTTAGCATCTAAAACTCCCCTCATAACCTCCATTTTTCAACAGGTTTAGCTTTATTGATAACTATATGCTTAGTCTGATTTTTAAAGTTCTAATGTGTATGATTTTGCACACGTCCATCATTCTCCTTTCATCAGAAAGTTCTGATAATGCATCCTCCCCTTTAGATTTATGAAATTATGTCTTTTCATTCCTGCTCTAAGTTCCTTTTAGACTCAGATAAAAGAGCCTCAGTTACTCATTTCAGCCTGAATCCTTTATGGAAGGCAGCTTTATTTTTACTTTAAACAGCAGGGAAAACAACAATGCTAAAATGAGTATTTATCTTGGTTGCTGTCAGATATAAAATGGTTGGGTGCACAAGACTGTGTAGTGCATGCACAGAGACAGGACACTCAAATAACCTTGTGAATGTACATTGTGCATCATCACAATCATCTAATGGAAAGGAAACACATTAAAAGAGGTTAGTGGTGTGATGTGTGGGTGGACTGGCAACATTTACAATCACTGTTCCTTCTACCTTTGCCTATAAAATTTGAGTTTATGTTTTAACATTTTCTGACCAAAAATGTCTTTGTTTCAAAAGAAATGCAAAGAGTTTGGTACTCCAAGAGTTATTTTACTATGATGGCATTGGTATTTGCAAAAAAAAAAAAAAAAAAAAAAAAAAGGTGCAGATTGTATTTAACTGTTTTCATCCTACAGAAGTCACACAAATAGAAAACAGTGCTTTCATCTTCGCTTTCATGGATAAAAGATGACATTCCATATTCCAATAAACATAAAAACATAGAAGACTTACTTGCTCCCTCTGCTGTGTGAAAGGAGGAAGAAAGCATAGGAAGACTGGGTGTGTCTACACTGCAGCTGGGAGGTGCGATTCCCAGCACAGGTAGACAGACTTGTGCTAATTCAACTCAAACTAGAGTGCTAAAAGTCTAGCTAGGTCTATACTGGGGTGGGGAGGTGTGTAGACCTAAGATACGCAACTTCAGCTACGCAAATAGTGTAACTGAAGTCGGCATAACTTAGGTTGATCTACCTGGCCATGAGGACGGTGGCAAGTCGACCGCTGCCACTCCCCCGTCGACTCTGCTTCCGCCTTTCGCCACAGTGGAGCTCCAGAGTCGATGGCAGAGTGATCGGGGATCAATTTTATTGTGTTTACACTAGATGCAATAAATCAATACCTGATAGATCGATAACTACCCGCCGATCCAGTGGGTAGTGTAGACATACCCTTAGTATGGATGTTGCAGCACTGGTGATGGATGGGGCTAGCTGCCTGAGCTTGGATACTGGCAGCTAGCTAAACCTACTCTGTAGCTTGCATGGTGAACTCCCTCTAGCCTGCTAGGAGCAAAGACTAGCTAAAATGCCACCCTGAACATACCTTAAGAGAGAAATGGTCTGTTGGTTGCAGGTGCAGTAGTATTGTCAATTATTTGTATTACTGAAGTGCCTAGGAGCCCTAGTCATGGACCAAGAGCTCATTGTGCTATCCTCTGTACAAACAGAACAAAAAAAGAGCTCTAAGGAGCTTATAATCCAAGTATAAAGAGACAGCTGGATTCAGACAGTTTGTTTTCTTGTATTCCCCCCATCAATGAGACAATACTGATCAACATGATAGGCAGTGGTCTTAGCACAGCAATAGCCTAACTGTGGTCATGTATTTTGTAGGTATCATGGCAAAAGGGCATTTCTGTAACAATGCTACCCTTGGTGGGACACTTCTGAGAGTATCAGTTCAGGACAAATTGCTTAGAGCAGGGCAGTTACAGAGCAAGGCTGGGGTTTCTGCAATTCTAAGGCACATCAAACCAGCCAGACAGAGAGGACTCTGGTTTTACCCACTGGCTACCCATAAGTCACACAAGCAATTCCCTTAGACACTCCAGTTTCCCAGTATCACCACCAGTGCCACTCATTATGGGGACAAATGGTTATGAAAACCAATGCCCCAGTAAAAGAAAAAAAAAAAAGGTTCTCCCGATCCCAGAGGACGAAGCCCCAGACCTAGGTCAATATATAAATCACATCTTACCCACAAATCACGCTGTTGCCAATCCTTTAAAGTCTAAAATCTAAAGTGTTCAGAGCTTCAGTTTGTAGCAAAGTCCCTCCAGAGGTCAGAAGCAGGACTGAAGACAAAACAGAGAGGTTTCCAAGGCTTTTATATTCTCTGCCCTGTGGAAGATCACAGCAGCAGGATGGAGTTTGGACTCACATGTCCATGCATGACTCAGTTCTTTACAGGCTGATGCCATTGTTTACATGTTAGTTTGAAGGTTCCTAGGAAAGCTCAGATGTGGATTGGAGTCTCCCAAAGTTCATTTCAATTAAGTGTTTCTTGATTGGGCACTTACTGAGAATGGTCCTTTCTCAAGAAGCTGACCAAATGCTTCACTGAGGCTACTTAGAATCAAAAAACATTGAGATACAAGTACATAGCCAATATTCATAACTTCAAATACAAAATGATACACAGATACCAATAGCATAATCATAACCAGCAAATCATAACCTTTTTATAGACAGCTCACACGACAACCTTTGTACAATATTTGCTGCAAATATATAACCATGGTTGCAGTTTATGTCAATAACGTCACGTAGGTATCATGGCAAAAGAGCATTTTAAGGAAGGATTTGAAGATAGATAATGAGTTAATTTTGCATATGTTCCCTGGAAGCTCCTTCCAAATGGAGGAAACACAAAGGTGCTTGTTTGAAAATTTAACAAGTGGGTGATGGAAGCTGGTATTGTGAACCAGTCAGAGGCAGAGGAGCAAATAGGTAGAGTGAGGTCAGGTTTTGAAAGGCCTCAAAACTGAAGATAAGTAGCTTATGTTTGGTGTGACAGAGGAAGGGGAGCCCATGGAGGGACTCAAACGGAGTGGATGACAGGTTGAGCTGTGTGAATGGATAGGAAAGGCCATGTCTTAGAGATGTTATGAAGAAAGAATCTAAAATATTTAGATGCAGCCTGGATGCAAGCACCTAGAGAGGTCCGAGTCAAAGATGACACCAAGGTTACAGGCCTGAATCACAGGCAGAATGGTGGTGTTGTCCACAGTGACCAAGAAAGGAGGGAAGAACTTAGGGAGAAAGAGTTCTGTTTTATCCGTTTGTTACCTGAATAAGCGCTTTAGTTTATGAGCACCCTCAACTCTTACTGTCTTAAATTCAAAACTAGCCAATGTACTAAGGAAAGGCATGCCCTCTTTGCATACCTCCATAGACTCCTCCAAACAAACAAACTGCTTGTTTCACTTTCAAGGACCTCTACAATCTATCCCCATACAGCCTGTCCTCTCTCATTCGCTCGCAAGCTGTTGACTCCCCCTCCAATCAGCCCATAATGCCAGCCTCCACCAACCACTTGTTAAGTTTTCAGATGAGCTCCTGCATGCTTTCTCCCATGCCGCCCCTTACACTTAGGAGGAGCTCCCAATAAATGTCTGCAAAGCTACCTCAGTATGCTGCTTCTAATCCCACCTCAAACTCTTCTTTGCCATGTTGCTTACAAAAACTTGACAATGATTAGGCTGCTGGTGTATTGTGACCACTGCCTATCACCGATATTGTTGCATTGTTTCTGTTGTCTCTTGTCTTGAACTGTAAGCTCCTTGGGGCAGGAACCATCTTCTATTCCCTATTTGTACAGTGCCTAGCACCATAGGCTAGTCCTGGTCCATGACTAGGGTTTCTAGGCATCATGGTAATACAAATAATAAATATCAAATGTTGTTTACCAAAAGTAGTCCAGTCCTACTGTTGTGTCAATAGTTTTACTAAAGTAATTACCCAAAAAAGAATATTGTTTAAACAGTTGCTCAGTTCCTTAATGTGACCTGCACTTATTCTATAGATTATCAGAATTTTTTTTCTGAAACAAGAGAGTGTGCTCAAAATAAATAAATGTTCCTGTCCTGAAGTTAGTCATAAGGACAATTCCATCATTTCCTGGACTTGAATCTTAATGAATGGTCTTGCAATAACATTCAACCTCCTTCTCTGATCCTTTTTTACGCAGAAAATAATTATTCTTCCTAGTGTTTTAGCCACCATGCCCTTCTCTTGCATTTTTGCTTCGATGACTGTTCTCTTACATTACCATCTTTCTTCCTCCCTCTTGTGCTTCTGTTTTTATAAAGATGTTTCTTTTCTATTACTGTGGGTGGTCCTTGAAGTACCCAGGTGAGATACATAATAAGCGATAGATGTGGTATGTCTTAAGAAAGGCTTCTGATATTGTCTCGCATGACCTTCTCATAAACAAATTGGGAAATACACCCTAGATAGAGCTACTATAAGGTGGGTGCATCACTGGTTCAAAACACGTTCCCAGAGAGTAGTTATCAGTGGTTCACAGTCAAGCTGGAAGGGCATATCAAGTGGGGTCCTGCAGGGATCAGATATGGGTCTGTTTCTGTTCAATATCTTCATCAATGGTTTAGATAAAGGCACAGAAAGTACACTTATAAAGTTTGTGCATGATACCAAGCTGGGAGGGGTTGCAACTGCTTTGGAGGATAGGATTAAAATTTAAAATGAGCTGAACAAACTGGGGAAATGGTCTGAAATAAATAGGATGAAATTCAATAAGGACAAATGTAACATACTCCACTTGGGAGGGAACAATCAGTTGCACACCTACAAAATGGGAAATGACTGCCTAGGAAGGAGTACTGTAGGAGGGATCTGGGGGTCATAGTGAATCATAAGCTAAATATGAGTCAACAGTATAACACTACTGCAAAAACCGCAAACATCCTTCTGGGATGTATTAGCAGGAGTGTTGTAAGCAACACATGAGAAGTAATTCTTCTCCACTCCATGCTGATTAGGCTTCAACTGGAGTATTGTGTTATTGCGTCCAGTTCTGGATGCCACATTTCATGAAAGATGTGGAAAAACTGGAAAAAGTCCAGAGAAGAGCAACAAAAATGATTAAAGGTCTAGAAAACATGACCTATGAGGGAAGATTGAAAAAATTGGATTTGTTTAATCTGGAGAAGAAAAGACTGAGAGGGGACATGACAATAGTTTTCAAGCACCTGCAAGGTTGTTACAGGGAGGATGGAGAAAAACTGATCTCTTTAACTTTTGAGGATAGAACAAGCAGCAATGGGCTTAAACTGCAGCAAGGGATGATTAGGATGGACATTAGGAAACTTCTTAACTGTCAAGATAGTTAAGCACTGGGATAAATTGCCTAGGGAGGTTATGGAATCTCCATCACTGGAGATTTTTAAAAGCAGATTAGACGAACACCTGTCAGGGATGGTCTAGATCAGGGGTGGGCAAACTACGGCCCACGGGCCAGATCTGGCCCCTCAGGCTTTGGATCTGGCCCGCAGGATTGCCCCCCGTGGGGCCATGGGCCCCGTGCCACTCTCAGAAGCAGCCAGCACCACTTCCCTGTGTCTCCCAGGTGGTGGGGCAGGAGGCTCCATGAGTTACCCTTGCTTCCAGGCACCACCCCCTTCAGTTCCCATTGGCCAGGAACAGGGAATCATGGCCAATGGGAGCTTTGGGAGAGGTACCTGGTGGTGCAGAAAGGGCAGAGCATGCGGAGCCCTCTGCCCCCCCGCAGGGGCCACAGAACTTCCTGGAGTTGCATGGCGCTGCGTGGGGCCAGGGCAGGCATGCAGGGCTCTGGTGCCACCCCGGAGCAGCTTTAGGTAACCGGGGCTGGGCCAGAGCCCGAACCCCACATGCACCCTACCCAACTCCCTGCCCTAAGTCCCCTGCCTGCCCCTCGCATCCCTCCTGCATCCCAACTCCCTGCCCTGAGCTCCCTCGTACACCCTGCACCCCAACCCCCTGCCGCACCCCTCCTGCACCCCAACCCTCTTCCCTGAGCCACCTCATACATCCTGCACCTTTCTTCTGCCCCAATCCCTTGCCCTGAGCCCCTTCCTGCACACTGCACCCCCTCCCACACCCCAAACCCCTGTCCCAGCCCTGCATACAATTTTCCTGCCCAGATGTGGCCCTTAGCCCAAAAAGTTTGCCCACCCCTGGTCTAGATAATACTTAATCCAGTCGTGCGTTTAGGAGACTGGACTAGATGACCTCTTGAGTCCCTTCCAGTCCTATAACTGTTACAATAGATCAGCAACATGGCCATCAGCAACATGGCCAGTAGGGTTAACAATGGGCTGTGTTGTCATGGAATTGCAATGTCGTGACACCACATCGTGACATCAAGTAGCATTCAGATTTAAGGGTTTAAACAGCATTAAGTTGTGATACAATGTTGGGGCCTCAAACTTCACTCCTTTGCTCTAAAATCCTAACATTGCTAATAATCTAGCTGATAAAATATGGTAACCTTTAAAAAAATTGTTTTTACCCCTCCCTGTCTTCTTGAAAGGCTGGATAAGTCTGTTATAAGTGCTAAACAGAATTGATTTGAATAGACCTCACCATATCTCTAAACCTTTGTCCTATTGTTTTTAAAATTGTGATTCCCCTAAGGGGGTGAAGTAGAGGCTGCAGCTGTGCCATGTTTCCACCTGTCATTTTGAACTGACGAACAGGGTTGGGGGGAGGAGGCCATGCATTTGCTGGGTGGGACAGAAGAGGGCAGGGGAAGGAAAACAGATAAATGGGCATATACTTTACTTGTCATAGGCCTAAAAATGGTCAAATGTTGGGGGGTTAGCATGAGACAGAGGCCAATTGCCCAGCCAGAGCAACTGCCATTTTCGAAACATGTATGGTGGTGCTGAATGGATAGTGTGGGATGAGGAAGGGAGGAAGGTGGGGGCCTAGGAGTCTGAAAGGCTCCTAGTTCACATCCACCTAAAAATGACTGAACACATGGGGCACCCAGAACTGAAGCTAGCATGGGTGCATAGCAAAATAATAATAAATTGTAAAGACAGATACTTACATGTCAAGGTTCCCTCCATAGGACATGCCTCCTCAGTCCCAATTTCGGTTGCTGGCGGGGCGGGGATTGGGCTGGCCTTCTACCTGCCTAGCCACAGGGTCCCGAGTCCTGAAGAGATCCTGGCTTTCTAGGGAGATCTCTTCACTGGCCTCCTTGTGCTCAGCCTCTGATGAGTCTTGCTGGTCATGGCGGTGCAGAGAGAGAGAACCTAGCAGGCTCCACAATCTTCTTGGATTGGGTGGTTGTATAATCGTGCAAAACCTGGTCTAGCTCTTCAAAAAAAAAAATGCACAGGATCCATGTTTCCTGTTGGATTTTGCCATGCGTCCCTGGTTTTAATGTAGGTCCTCCTGAGCATGATTGCTTTTTTAACCAGCAGTAGTTGGGGTTCTAGCCATGACCCCTCACGGACATCTACCTAGCAACATCCTTAAACAAAGCTTTATTCCAGTAGCTTGCTGCAAGGCCTTCCTGTACTGATTCTTCTCCCCAGAGATCGAGGGTCTTGGCATGATTCCAGGTGGCTGCACAAGGAATTTTTTAGGGCCATGATACTCAGATTGAGGTTCATGAGCTGCAAGTGGCTCTTTAAAGTGTCTCCTGCAGCCAGGGCCGGATTAACTCTCCTGTGGACCTAGGGCTATTAGATTTTGTGGGGCCCCCTGTATACAAGTCTTTTTCCTGGGAGGGAGTTTGGTGCACGAAGGGGCTGGAGTTGGGGCGCAGGAGGGGGATTCTTATCTGGGGCAGGGGGTTGGGGTGGAGAAGGGGGTGCGAAGTTCAGACTCTGGCTGGGAGGCACTTACCACATGTGGCTTCCAGGCGGCGGTGCAGCAGAGCTCAGGCAGGTTGCCTGAATGCTGTGGACCCACACTGCTCCTGGAAGCGGCTGGCTGCTAGCACATCTCTGCGGCCCCCGGGGGAAGGGGACAGCATGTCTCCGTGCACTGCCCGCGCCCACAAGCGCCACCCCCATAGCTCCCAATGGCTAGTTCCTGGCCAATGGTAGCTGCTGGGATGGTGCTGGGGGTGGGGGCAACACACGGAGCCACCTCCCCCCTCCCCTGTCAGGGGCCACAGAGACGTACTAGCAGCCAGCCGCTTCTGGGAGTGGTATGGGGCCATGGCATGCAGGCAGCCTGCCTTAGCACTCTGCTGTCTTTTAGTGGCCCAGAGTTGGGGATTGCTGCCTGTGATTAATTTTGCGGAGCCCCCCTTGAGCCACAGCCCTGAGCTGCAGCCCCTAAAGCCTCTGCCTTAAGCTGGCCCTGCCTGCAGCTCTTTGTAGTACATGATAGTAAAACATTGTGTGATTTAATTATTAACCAATCTAAGTTATTAACCAATCAAGATGCTTTGACTATATTGTACACCAATTGTAGCTGATGAAAAAAATAATAATACTCGGTCAGTCATTTTGCTGTGAGAAATATATATATTTAAATGTAATATTTTCCCCATCATATTGTTAGAATATGAATATATAGTACTATAGTAAATTAAACAATGAATTCACACTGCTGTGGCTCTTTCGGGTAATGTTGATCGCTAATTTGGCTCCTGAACCACTGAGGGCTGAGTATTACTGTTCTGGGCTTGTGGAGTAATACTGCAGCAGTTGTGCCATACTAGAATCAAGGAGCAAAAGGGCAAAATGTACTGCCATGCCAGCTTTTAAATGGGGGAGGATCCACTCAACCTAACAGCAGAGAGGAGAAAGACACCCAAGTAAACAGACGGGTCTGTAATGGTCACCCATAAAGCAGTATTTGATATACGTTGAAGAACTGCTAAAGAGTTGCACAGCACCATTGCGTACGCATGAATAACAGACTGAACAAATTTGATTTGCAACAAAGTTAGTTCACTTTGAAAGAAGACAAGAGTTTGCAACAAATACAGCGTTCATAGATAAGGGTAAGATTATGTCATGGAGGTCACGGAAGTCACAGATTTTGTGACTTCCAGTGATCTCCATGACATTTTCTGCTTCAGCTGCAGGGTGGTGGGGCTGGAGCTGTCAGCTGGCAAGGGGCTCCTGCAACTCTCAGCTGCTCCAGGCAGTGGCCGGGGCTCCAAGCTGCTGCAGGTGGGCACCCAGGCATAGGTGCTGGAACTAGGGGTGCTGCAGGTGCTGCCACACCCTGGACTTGAAGTGGTTTCCATCATATTCAGGTTTAGTTTGGTTCAATGGCTCTCAGCAGCCCCATTCTATAAATTGTTCCAACACTCCTGGAGGTGGGGAGCCCCCTCCAGCTCCAACCTCCAAAGCAGCAGGTGCTGGACTTCCTCCCCTCTCCTTCTGCAGCAGGGCTCAGGCTTTCACAGTTATCTTTAGTCACAGACTTCCATGAATTTTTGTTTATTGCCTGTGACCTGTCCTTGACTTTGACTAAAATTAACTGTGACAAAATCTTAACCTTATTCATAGATTGTAAGGCCAGAAGAGACCATTTCAATCATCTAGTTGAACCTCCTGTATAACATAGGCCATAGAACTTCCCCAAAATACTTCCTAGAGCAAATCTTTTACAAAAATATCCAATCTTGATTTAAAAATTGACAGTGATGGAGACTCCATCATAACCCTTGTTAAATTTTTCCAACGGTTAATTGCTCTCACACTGAAAAAGTTGTATCTTATTTCTGGTCTGAATTGGTCTAGCTTAATTTTCCAGCAATTGGATCATGTTATATCTTTCTCTGCTAGATTGAAGAGCCCATTCTTAAATACTTATTTCCCAGGTACATACTTATAACCTGTGATCAACTCACTTAATCTTCTCTTTGATAAGCTAAATAGATCGAACTCCTTGAGTCTATCACTAAAAGGTCTGTTTTCTAATGCTTTAATCAATCATGGTTCTTCTCTGAACCTTCTCCAATTTATCAACATCCTTTTTGAATTGTGGGCACCGGAAACGAACACAAATATTCCAGCAGCAGTTGCACCAATGCAAAATGCAGAGTTAAAATAACCTCTCTACTCCTCCTTGAGATTCCCCTGTTTATGCTTTCCAGGATCACTTTAGCTCTTTTGGCCTCAGCACCACAATGCGAGCTCATGTTCAGCTGATTAAAAATCCCAATCCTCAAATCTTTTCCAGAGTCACTGCTTCCCAGGATAGAATCCCCCATCCCGTAAGTCTGGCTGACATTCTTTGTTCCTAGATGTATACTTTTACATTTAGCTGTATTAAAATGCATTTAGTTCACTTGTGCCCAGATTACCAAGCAATCCAGATCACTCTAATCAGTGCCTGTACTCAGAGAATAAACAGTCAAATAACCCACAGAAAACAGACCAAATGCACCATTCACCAAGTCCTACAATGTCAAAGCACAGGATCTACACTATATTGAATTGTGTCACATGTACACAAGCATTTTCAAATCAGATTCACTCCACTTAATCTAGTTTAAACCCCTCGTGTGCACAAGTCTTTACTGTGCACTCAGTGTTCCCAAAGTTCCACATATTAAAGTTATTACCAACCATTTCTGTCTGGCAGTCAAAAATCCATAGAACCATACTAAGATTACTGTTGTTATTTGGTATTCAGACCTCAGGATTCTCTAGTGTTTTGGCAAAACCCAGTCAATAATCCAGTTGCACTTCCATTGCTGCTGGCAACCTGACTACCAGCAAGAAAAAGTTCTCTAATAACAAAATATGATTAATATTATATAGTCAACAGTTTAGCACTAGGATTAAAAACCTAACCTTAGTACTCTCAATTCGCAGATCCCAAGGCCAGATGGGAGTCTTGTGATGATCTAGTCTGACCTTCTGCATAATGCAAGATTTCCCCGAAGTAATTCCTGCTTGAACTAGAGCATCTCTTTTAGAAAAAAACCCACCCAACTTGGTTTAAAAATTGCCAGTGATAGAGAACTTACCACAGCCCTTGGTAAATTTTCCAGTGGTTAGTTCCCCAATAAATTGCTACATTCTTATTGTTTATATGTATACCTTACCTAAAATATGACTTCAGAATATGACCTGACAATCGTATTTGCAACATTTTAATATGAAAATATTTTGTTGATATATGGCCCAGAATGATGTATATCTAGTGATTCATATAACTGCATCAGAAGAATGACGATACTATGTTAACAGAACTTGGACAAAATCTAAAAGTAAAAAAGCATATTAGTCTCTGTTTTGGATGTGTGCTATTTTACTGTACTACTGTTATTTTCTGATTACTGTATATCAAGGCATTTAACATACCAGTAATACTTATGATTTTTATATGCAAACATGGAAGCCTTATCTAAAGAATGAACAGAAATTTTTCAGAAAGTATCATAGGCACTATTGGAGGAAAAAAAACCCTATTATTGCTAAAGAATGAGCTGTGACGGTGTATTCTAATATTGGCATTTTAGGGAATTGGTTCTTAAAATGCAGTCATATAACAAATCCTTGTGGTAAACAAAATGTTAGCATTTAAGACCATATTATTTACTGTTGATTTTGAGTGAGAGAACCATTAAACAACTATAAATACAATTTTAAAAAGTATATTGCCAGTTTATTTCTAATAGCTTTTCCTTTTAAGCTATGTTGATTAACTGACTCTATTATACATATAGCTTGATAGAAGATGTGATCTATGATCTCAGATTACAAGGAACTGAATAGCAAAATTAGTGAACATTTTCCTCTGTAATCCAGTTTATTCTCTCATTAATATTTAGTACTATATGACAGCCAACTGTGTATATATTTTGACTAGTAAATATAACCCTGCTTTCCTCATTACGTCACCATTACTTCCTTAAAATACATATTTACTGCAGAATGCCCATAGTGTTTAGAGCATATTAAACTATTTTAATTCTTTAAAGTCTACACATTAAAATTAGCAATAATATTAAATCAGTTTTAAATTTCATCAAAGGCAGGCTGGTAGACTTACAAATAACTAGCATTTAAAGCCTGCCTTGTTTTTCATTTTCATTAGGAATCATGTCACTTCAAAACTAACATTTGATTTCATGAGATATTTGAGAGTCTGCTTGATATGGAAATGAAAGTCAGTGCTTGTAGGGTTAATCTGCTGAGTCGTGACTACTTGTAACTGTCAAATTCTCTCCAAGGATAAATAATTAAAGCTTCAGAAAGAATAAGCACACAGGAAGCAGTGGAGATTGGATGTACGTAGGTGTTGAGGGCATTCATTTTTACCCAATCACTGAATAAAGAGCGCATTATTCATGCAATCTTGTTCATTCACTGCTACGTGACCTGCACCACAATAGGAGACTGCAGCATCCAGTGCTGAACTGAACTGCGTTGGAGACAAGAAGGAAAGAACTGTAACTGTACCAGTACAATATTTCAAACACAAGAACAAAATGCTGCCCTGTAGGTCTATACATAGCCTGTGGTTAATGTTATACTGAGATGAGTTACAGTTCTGATGACTAATATTGAAGTTGCTCATAAAAAAATATGTATATTCTTTGTCATAGTTTTTCTTCATACTCACAATATGACTAGCAAATATTAGCCTTTAAGTGAAATCTCTCCCTCTCCTTTAACCTGTCTCTTAAATTTGTGATTAAATAGTCTCTTCCAGACTTTTAAAAAACCAACCTAGCAGATGGATGCTGATAATCTATTTAATAATTCACACAAATGAAGAGAAAATATTATCTAAAAGCAGCTTATATTGTAAAATATAAAATCTGTAGACAGGCACCTTAGAACTACAGCTTTAAAAATCATCTGTTGGGTCTTTTTAAAAGCTAAAAGTCTTCCTGTCCTTTAAATAGTTCTCCATATACTCCATGGTATATATACCACTTTTACTCATTCTTATATCCATCTTTGACATGATACATCATATCCATTTTTTCAGAGTGGTAGCCATGTTAGTCTGTATCAGCAAAAACAACGAGGCATCCTTGTGGAACCTTAGAGACTAACAAATTTATTTGGGCATAAGCTTTTGTGGGCTAGAACCCTCTTCATCACATGCGTGGAGAGGAAAATACAGTAGCAGATTATATATATACACATAGAACATGAAAAGATAGGAGTTCCCTTACCAAGTGGGGGGTCGGTCTAATGAGACAATTCAATTAACAGTAGAATACCAAGGGAGGAAAAATCACTTTTGTAGTGGTAATGAGGGTGGCCCATTTCAAACAATTGACAAGAATCATAGATATCAGGGTTGGAAGGGACCTCAGGAGATCATCTAGGTGTGAGTAACAGTAGAGGGAAATTAGTATGGTAAAATTAGGTTTTGTAATGACTCATCCACTCCCAAGTTTTATTCAGAGCTAATTTGATGGTGTCCAGGAAGGTTGAAGAGTTCTTCTACTGGTTTTTGAATGTTGCAATTCCTGATGTCAGATTTGTGTCCATTTATTCTTTTGCACAGAGACTGTCTGGTTTGGCCAATGTTCATGGCAAAGGGGCACTGCTGGCACATGATGGCATATATCACGTTGGTAGATGTGCAGGTGAACAAGCCCCTAATAGTGTGGCTGATGTGGTTAGGTCCTATGATGGTGTCTCTTGAATAGATATGGGGACAGAGTTGACACCAGGGTTTGTACAGGGTTTGGTTAGTGTTTTTGTTGTGTGGTTCTGTAGATGGGCCGGACTCACCCCTGCGGCACCTCTTGCTGGTGTCTTCTGGGAATTAGCTCAATTTCCACTCCGGAGCACCCTCTGCAGGCTGGTGATCTATCTGTCCTCTGGCCCCTGTGTCCCTCCCTGGACCCAGTGCCCTTTTACATGGGGTGTTGCCCCCTAGCAGTAACCCCTTTCTCTCAGGGTCTCCCCTTCCCAGGGAACTCCCACCCTCTATTCCCACCTTGCCTCAGTCTATGGCTACTGCCAGTCATTGTCTAGCCCCACACCCTGGAGCAGACTGCAATATCAGCCTACTCATCACTGGCAAGGAGGATTTGGAACTGCTGCCTTGGCCTACCCCGGGCTGCCTTCTGCAGTCCCCAGTACCTATTAGCCCAATACTAGGCCACAGCCTGGGGCTTTCCAGGCTAGAGCTCCCCCACTCCTCTGCCTTTCCCCAGCCCTGCTCCACTCAAGTTCCTTATGTCCAGCTCCCTGCGGCCAGGCCCATCTCCCTCTATAGCTAGAGAAAGACTGTTTTGGGCTTCTGGCTCACTGCCTTTTATAGGGGCCAGCTGGGCCTGACTGGAGCATGGCCACAGCTGAGCCTACTCTCCCCAATCAGCCCAGGCTGCTTGTCCCAGCCACAGGCCCTTCCCAGGGCTTTTTTTAACCCCTTCAGGGCAGGAGCAGGGGTCCACCCTGCTACAGGTGTGTAGCTGCTGGCGAGTATTTGCTTCAGGTTGGGAGGCTGTCTGTAAGCGAGGACTGGCCTGTCTCCCAGTGTCTGTGAGACTGAGGAATCGTCCTTCAGGATAGGTTGTAGATCTTTGATAATGCTCTAGAGAGGTTTTAGTTGGGGGCTGTAGGTGACAGCTTGTGGTGTTCTGTTCAGGGCTGGCTCTACAGTTTTCTTCGTCCCAAGCAGCGTGCTGAATTGTCACCGTGGGCGACAGGGGCAGTCCCTGTGCCCTTAGGGCGACAAGCGCGTTTCTGCGGCGACGACGATTCGGCAGCAGCTTCTAATTTTAGCTGAAGCCACCCCGGACAGCTAAACATAGAAGCTGCCGCCGAATTGCCCTCACCGCAGAAACGCGCCTGCCGCCCTAACGGCGCACTGACTGCCCCCGCCGCCACGGTGGCATTTCAGCAAGCTGCTTGGGGGCAAAACAACAGGGACTGCCGCCCCTTGCAGAATGCTGCCCCAAGGACCAGCTTTGAATGCTGGTGCCTGGAGCCGGCCCTGGTTCTGTTACTTTCTTTGTTGGGCCTGTCTTGCAGTAGCTGACTTCTGAGTAATCTTCTGGCTCTGTCAATCTGTTTTTTCACTTCACCAGGTGGGTATTGTAGTTTTAAGAATGCTTGATAGAGAGCCTGAAGGTGTTTATCTTTGTCTGAGGGATTGGAGAAAATGCTGTTGTACCTAGAGCTTGGCTGTAGACAATGGATCGTGTGATGTGGTCTGGATGAAAGCTGAAGGCATGTAGGTAAGTATAGCGGTCAGCAGGTTTCTGGTATAGGGTGGTGTTTATATGACAATCACTTATTAGCACTGTAGTGTCTAGGAAGTGGATCTCTTGTGTGGTCCAGGCTGAGGTTAATGTTATGTCTTTCCAGATATAAAATTGTTGCTTGTTTACTTATTTCTAAAATCAAAGTAAAAAAAAAAAAAAAAAAATGAAATACCCCCCCAAACATGACTAAATCAGCTAATACAAATTTTAAAAGGCCATAATATAGTACCATAAGTCAAGGAAAAATATTATCAAGGTAGGCTTTGACATGCCCAGAGGCACCAGTACCCCTCTGAGAGATTATATCTTTTTTTCTCTAACTATGCAGTTTGAGATACCAGGATTGACTACATCCAGCTCCATCATCTTTGATAGTAGATTTTATATCCCAAGTCTGGACAGACCATGCAATGGTTGCAACCCTATTTAAAAATCAATAATGATGATCCTGTAGAAAAGACTTGGAGGCTGACTAACTTTAACGAAAGATTCAGTTATTTTCAATGCTGTAAGAATTGAGTTTCTGTTTATATTTTGATATTAATGATAATGGTCAAACAACTAAAAACACTGTCCAGGATGCATATAAAACAGAAATAAGAGGAAGATTACTTTACTTAGCATCCCAAAGGAAAAAAGAAAGGGAAGCAGAAAAAGCAAAAACACAAGAAATTGAAAAATGTTCAACCTTTGTATACAAGAATTGGGTCTAAAAGTATATTAAACACCTCTCCCCTTCCTCAGAGGGATAACTAAATGCCATTCTTATAGATAAAACTGAAGAGCCTCTCAGCTGGCTAAAACAGAGTATTATGAGTAGTGGAATAAAGCTCGTAAATTCCTCACCTATAGCTTAAGAAAAGAAAAGGAAAAGTCAAATTCAAGCAAACAAACAAAAAAAATGAAAATGCAAGACCAGAGAGATTGTTGAAGAATTCAGAAGGTTTTATACAAATCTTTACATCTTCAACTATAAAGAGCCTATGGAAAAAATTAAGGAAAATAATATTAATGAAGATAACATTCCAGGGTTAATTCAGTAACAACTGATTGAGTTAGAAAGACAAACAGGAGAAGGGGAGGTTATAGAGGTGAATAAATCAATGTCAACGCAAAAATTCTTAGGACCAGATGCATCCTAAGTAGAGCTTTATAAAATGATATCAGATATCACTGCAGATAAATTAACTACTCTAGGTAATGATTTGTAGAGAATAAAGAGGTTCCATATACACTGAAAGAGGCAGATATATTAATACCACCAATGCTACAAAAGACAAGCTGCTATTTCGCTTCTTAATGTAGACATGAAAATATTTTCAAAGACTCTTGCCTGAAGAATAGACATAGTCCATTCTCAGTCAATACACATTGATCAAAAAGGGTTCAAACATAACAGAAAATTGAATGATAACATTAGAAAATTTATTAGAGTAATTCATGATATACAGAATTTAAAAAAGGACTACTGCTATCCTTTGACACTGAGAAGGACTTCGATAAAGTAGAGTGGTCTTTTCTAAAAACACTGCATTTGACAATGGATTTTGGAGGTGGTATGACAACTTGGGTAACTATATGACTTTCTTTTTCTACTAGGATAAAAGTTAATGGAGAATACGGCAAAGGATTACAAATAAAAAGAAAAATCAGACAAGGTTGTCCTCTGTGTCCCTTGTTGTTCACCTTCTTTATTGAACCTCTGACACAAAAATACATCAGAATAATAGCATAACAGGGGTTACTATTAATAAAAGAGAACATAAAATTGAGCGGTAGGCTGATGATGTAGTTCTAATGGAAACCAATCCACTACAATGTATGATTTACATTCAGAAGGTTAATAATGAACTCAGTGATATATTGTGTTATAAAATTATACTAAATCTGAAATATTAAATGTAGGACTGGAGGAATGTATGATTAAATAACTACAAAATACATTTGAGTTTGTGTGATATAAACAAATAAGAACTTAGGACTGAATATTTCTCCTAACCTCCATTGATTCTATGAAATGTATTTTCCTTTCATTATTTCAATATGGAAAAATGATTTCTTTGAACAGAAAAAAAAACTATATTTGTCTTGTCCTGACTCTATAGGTGTGGTAAAAATGAATTGGTTGACAAAAAATAATTTCGTATTTCAGGCCCTACCAATATGGATACCAGAAAGAACTCTAAAGGAAATTCAAACAAGAATTGTTAAACTTGCATAGCGCAATAAGTTCCCAAGAGCAAATAGCAAAAATTCCTATGGACTCACTCTAGCAGGTGGATTGATAGTACCTATTTCACTAAAATATTTATTGCCAGCTCAGTTAAGATCACTATCAACTTGACACCATAATGACTCCAATAAATGCTAGGTGGAAATCGAACAGAATTGAAATATATATTTAGTGCATTGATTTTCTTATCTAAAAAATTTAGACCAAAGCAACTGGGAAATGACACTAGATAAATTCACCTGTTTTTTGTGGAATACAAATCCATATGTTGTGTAGTTATAAATATCCAAACTTTTGGATAAATTAAATGAAAAGCCAGTCATCACAAAATCTTATTCAGATACCAAGACAGCATATAAAAAACTGTGGAATGGAGAAAACTGCAACATAAGGGGTCTCTCTACATAAAATAGTAATTCATTTTCCAGGTCCACTCAGGTCTGACATATTGCTATATATACATGCTGCATGTGGGAGGTTTCCGAGTTCAAAGCTCATCATGTATTTCTGTTATTTTGGTTGAGCTTGTCTCCTAATCCATTATTCAGACTCAGATAATTTTCATATTTGGGGTCCAAATATACTAATAGTCAGAACACCACATATAAATCCCACCCAATTTGTAAAATGAGCTATCATACTATCCCTCTTCATATCAGTATCTCCCTCCCACACACTCTTCTCTTTAGTTAAGCAGCCCAACGGTCTTCTAAATCACCTCTCCCTACAATGTTTATTGTCTTCAAGAGCAGACTGTTTTTCCCCATTATCTCTTCCTTATGTGGCAACTTGGTAATGAGCTGCTTGCTTCTCTGGGAGATTGGCAAAGTAGACCTGTTTAACTTTTTTCTTAGGTATCTGCAAGTGGGTGAGTGGCTTGTCCACCCACCTCAGTCAGTAAACCAGTGCACTCTAGGGGTGAGGATCTGCTGGGATCTTCAACCCCCACCCACTAGGAAGAGACAGGGCAAGAAATAAGAGCACCAGCAGTTGCCTAGCTTTATGCCACAGAGTTTATTGAGAGGGTTTGAAGAACCTCTGACAAACAGCCTGTTGGGAGTTGTATTGAATGGTTTTATAGGATTCAGGATGGTATCGCCAGTCTTGGAAAATGCTAAGAAGAAAGAAACAAGAAATACTCAATTTTAATGAAGCTTATTTTATACCCATTCTACTCACCTACCAACAGTTTAAAAATATTAATATTGGAGACTAACCAGTTGATGCATAATACATGTTTTCTTAGCCAATTTATAATTAGACAGAGAAGGCAAAAATAGCGATTGTGATTATTGTAAACACAACCCTGAGCCTCTTCAAGAAACAAAAACTTGCTGAACTCTAACATCCTTAGATATAATTATCTCATGATAATTCCAGTGACTTAGTTTATCCAGCTACTCAAATTTATATTCTGAAGAAAAAACTATGTGAATTTCCTGTGATGAAAGGATATATTCATCACAGCTCGAGCTCTAGATGAGCTACATAGTCTATGCAGATTAACCTACTCCTTAAAACCATCCTCAACACCAACTTCTGATGTAGTGCCTGTAAGAAATATTGGGCATTTATTCAAAAAATATCCTGTCCTACCATGCTACACAAGCCCTTACTGAATATCACATACTCTCATAGCTATAACCCCTATCAATCCCTTCCCCCTGCTCCTCTTGTAGCGTGGATGTAGTTAAGCCCCAATCCTGCAATAAACTATGCATAGGTGGACTTGCATACTCACACAGAAACCCAATGGCTTTAGTCAGGCTCCGTACACAGTTCACTGTAGGTTGAGCTCCAGAAAGGGACTTCAGGAGCTGATCTCATTTGCACACCCACCCTGCCTAGGTGCTCAGCAAGATGAGATTGCTTGCACAAATGGTCACTTTTGGCTAGTGTGGGATCCCCCATCTCCTTGTTATTGGGGCAGGAGTAATAAAGTCACTGATACCTAGGTCTAAGCATTAGACCTGCTTTGAGACAGTGTCTCTGATGCAAAAGACTGCCCAGCGTGTACCAGCAGTGAGGCTCCTTCGCTAACACTGAAATCACTGAGAGCCGTGTTAAGTGGCGGGCACTGAAGACAATTTGGTGTGACCAGCAGGGTGGCTGGCGGAGCGTACTAGAACAGAGCCCCGCAGAGACTTGTGGTGAGTGAGTGCCTGAGCACCAGAGTGACTAAGGTGCCTCTTTATTCCCCCACGCCCTCCCCCCCGCCCCCGACAAACACAGAGTGGGAGGTGAACTCTGCAGATGCACCTCTGAACTCTAGGTCTGCACAGTCCAAAGGACAGTAATTGTGAGTGTGATGCAGAGAAGGGACAGGTACATTAAAGAGATTTGAGGTTGCTGGACTTAAGAACCTGAGAGGAAAAGGACACTGCCCAACTTACTTGGTGGTGGGTCTTTTGCTCGTAGTTTATGTTTATAAATCCTGTTTGTGGTGTTTCCCCAAATTAATGCCACATTATTTCCCTCCTTTTGTTAAAAGATGTTTTGCTACACTCAGACTCTGTGCTTGTGAGAGAGGAAGTATTGCCTCTTAGAGGCACCCACGGGTGCCTCTAAGGCTTGGTCTACACTACGCGTTTAAACCGATTTTAGCAGCGTTAAACCAATTTAACGCTGTACCCGTCCACACTACGAGGCCCTTTACATTGATATAAAGGGCTCTTTAAATCGGTTTCTGTACTCCTCCCCAACGAGAGGAGTAGCACTAAAATTGGTATTACCATATCGGATTAGGGTTAGTGTGGCCGCAAATCGACGGTATTGGCCTCCGGGCG
>NC_133774.1:86833840-86864210 GCF_003597395.2 Chelonoidis abingdonii | reverse complement strand
GCAACAGGTGCTCTGTGTCAGATCCACAGAAATGATGAGCTACATGCCATTCACAGGGGGTGCCCCTGCAACAACCCCACCCATTGCTTCCTTCCTCCCCAACCTTCTGGGCTACCGTGGCAGTGTCCCCCACATTTGTGTCGTGAAGTTATAAGAAACAGTGACTGTTAATGAGATAAATGAGGGGAGGCAGCCTCCTGGGGCTATGACAGTCCAGGCAGAACATTAAGCGGTGCGGGGAGAGGAGCCCAGCATGCCACTGCTATGATAGTCCAGGCAGTACACAATCTTTCTTTACACAGGAAAGGGAGGGGGCTGATGGAGTTCAGCCCCCAGTTGCTATGATGAAGATGGTTACCAGCCATTCTGTACCTTCTACTGGGAATGACCGGGAGTCATTCTTATTTCACCCAGGCGCCCCGAACAGCCTCACCTGAGGCCAACAGGAGCACTCAAGGCTGATGGTGATGACAGATATCAGTCATATTGTACCGTCTGCCACCAGGGAGGGGAGAGGAACTGATACTGCTCTTCATGCTGCAGCATCGCGTCTACCAGCAGCATTCAGAGGCATAGGGTGACATTGAAAGAAGTCAAGAAACTATTTCTTTCCCTTTTCTTTCATGTGGGGGGGGGCAGTAAATTGACGAGCTATTCCCTGAACCACGCCGGACAATGTGTTTGACCCTACAGGCATTGGGAGCTCAGCCAAGAATGCAAACACTTTTCGAGACTGCTGTGGACTGTGGGATAGCTGGAGTCCTCAGTCCCCTCCTTCCCTCCATGAGCATCCATTTGAGTCTCTGGCTTCCCGTTACGCTTGTCAGCAGCACTGTGTAGCCTGGAGATTTTTTTTTTCAACGCTTTAGCATTTTGTCTTCTGTAATGGAGCTTTGATAGAACAGATGTCTCCCATACAGCGATCAGATCCAGTATCTCCCGTACGGTCCATGCTGGAGCCTCTTTTTGGATTTGGACTGCATGCCACCCTGTTGATCAGAGCTCCATGCTGGGCAAACAGGAAATGAAAATCTAAATTTCGCGGGGCTTTCCTGTTTACCTGGCCACAGCATCCGAGTTCAGAGTGCTGTCCAGAGCGGTCACAGTGGTGCACTGTGAGATACGGCAACAGGTGCTCTGTGTCAGATCCACAGAAATGATGAGCTACATGCCATTCACAGGGGGTGCCCCTGCAACAACCCCACCCATTGCTTCCTTCCTCCCCAACCTTCTGGGCTACCGTGGCAGTGTCCCCCACATTTGTGTCGTGAAGTTATAAGAAACAGTGACTGTTAATGAGATAAATGAGGGGAGGCAGCCTCCTGGGGCTATGACAGTCCAGGCAGAACATTAAGCGGTGCGGGGAGAGGAGCCCAGCATGCCACTGCTATGATAGTCCAGGCAGTACACAATCTTTCTTTACACAGAAAGGGAGGGGGCTGATGGAGTTCAGCCCCCAGTTGCTATGATGAAGATGGTTACCAGCCATTCTGTACTTCTACTGGGAATGACCGGGAGTCATCTTATTTCACCCAGGCGCCCCGAACAGCCTCACCTGAGGCCAACAGGAGCACTCAAGGCTGATGGTGATGACAGATATCAGTGCATATTGTACCGTCTGCCACCAGGGAGGGGAGAGGAACTGATACTGCTCTTCATGCTGCAGCATCGCGTCTACCAGCAGCATTCAGTAGGCATAGGGTGACATTGAAAGAAGTCAAGAAACTATTTCTTTCCCTTTTCTTTCATGTGGGGGGGGGCAGTAAATTGACGAGCTATTCCCTGAACCACGCCGGACAATGTGTTTGACCCTACAGGCATTGGGAGCTCAGCCAAGAATGCAAACACTTTTCGAGACTGCTGTGGACTGTGGGATAGCTGGAGTCCTCAGTCCCCTCCTCCCTCCATGAGCATCATTTGAGTCTCTGGCTTCCCGTTACGCTTGTCAGCAGCACTGTGTAGCCTGGAGATTTTTTTTTTTCAACGCTTTAGCATTTTGTCTTCTGTAAGGAGCTTTGATAGAACAGATGTCTCCCATACAGCGATCAGATCCAGTATCTCCCGTACGGTCCATGCTGGAGCTCTTTTTGGATTTGGACTGCATTGCCACCCTGTTGATCAGAGCTCCATGCTGGGCAAACAGGAAATGAAAATCTAAATTTCGCGGGGCTTTTCCTGTTTACCTGGCCACAGCATCCGAGTTCAGATGTGCTGTCCAGAGCGGTCACAGTGGTGCACTGTGAGATACGGGAGAAAGGAATGACTGACAACATTTACCGAGAACCACCTGCGACAATGATTTTTGCCCCATCAGCCGCTGGGCTCTCAACCCAGAATTCTAAGGGGCGGAGGAGACTGCAGGAACTATGGGATAGCTACGGAATAACTACCCACAGTGCAACGCTCCGGAAATTGATGCTAGCCTCGGTACATGGACGCACACCGCCGAATTAATGTGCTTAGTGTGGCCACATGCACTCGACTTTATACAATCTGTTTTATAAAACCAGTTTATGTAAAATTGGAATAATCCTGTAGTGTAGACATACCCTTAGAGGCACCCAGGGGGTGGTGTGTAATTGTCCCAGGTCACTGGGTGGGGGCTCAAGCCAATTTTATGTTGTATTGTTGAAAAGGGACCCCTAGATACTGAACCCAGCCCTTTGAGGGTTACAACAGAAAAAGAATACTTTCCCTTAAAATATAGCGAAAATGAAAATTGGGAACAAGTACATTTTAGGCCTAATTATCCTCTCACTTAAAGTCAGGAATCATTCCAATGAAGACAATTAAAGTGACACTGATGCACAAACTGTATAAGGATTACCAGAATCCTTTCTGCTTTAGAAAGCTTCTTTTTAAACTACATTGTAAAGATCCTTAGCCTTCTTATTGGCCACCCTTTGGAGGCAACAATAAGATCATTCTTTCAGCCATCTGTCACAATTAGCAGCTTTGTAGGCCATTTCTGTAGAGAGATGAAGGAATAGTTGGGCATAAAGACTACAAGGTCTGATTCTCCACTACCTTAATTTTGTAGAGATATTTACACCTGTGAGTTTAAGATGCTACTATTCTCATTGGGTAGAACTTTACACTCATTATGCCTCTTTTTACCAAGTTGTAAATGACTATACCAGGTGCAAGGTAATGGAGATTCAGAACCTGCATTTTCAATTTCATCCCCTAGGTCAGGGTTGATGTTCACTGGCAGAGCAATGTGAGGGAATCTTGTCTTTCAGACACCTTTCTGCACCTGTACTATGGATGAAAAGAGGACATCACTTCCCAGGGCTGTCAATCCAGCAACATACACAAGCACTAAAAGTCACTGAAAAATTAGAACACAAAGAGCCCAATCCTGACAATTATTAGTAGTAGTATTTGTATGTGGTAGTGCCTAGACAGGACCCCATTGTACTAGGTACTGTACAAATCGAACAAAAAAAGTCACTGCCCCAAATAGCTTACAATCTTAAGTAAATTCTGTACAGCAGAAGCTTGACAGAGACCTGATCCATTTGGTGAGGACACTCAGGCTAGTGCAATAGAGACTCATGAAGATCCAGAAGGCTGCAGGCAACTTATTCAAATAATCTGCACCTGAGCAGGTCTCCACAGACCCTTAACTTTTCAGAAGAGAGACACAGAAGAGATCCACAGAAGGGCAGCAATAACCCAAATTAAAATCCACGTCTAGGGAAGCAAGAGGGACCAAGTGGTTGTACAGCTGAGAGTGGAAAGGGGTTCAGGCAGTACATTCAAATCTTAATTGGAGGATGGGGAATTGGATAAGTCGAGAAAGTGGAAAATGTGATGGTTTCACCCCTCCCAATTGCCTGGGTTGTGGAAGAGATCAACCAGTTCCTTTCTGAAGAGGCAGATCCTTTCATATGGCTCCAGGTCTGCTTGGATGGGGTCATTCTTAGCCCTTGGGGTCTCCCTGATGGAGAGACACAAAGGAGCCTGCCCCTATATTGGGATTTTTTTTTTTTTTTAAACAAAATGTTTTGTTAGCTTCTGTAGTAAAAATTTAGTCAAACAGGCCAAATCCCATGTCATCGTCAGATTCCTCAGACTCCTCCTCCTTCCTTCTCCTCAGCAGCAGCAGGTGCAGCAGGAGGAGCAGCGGAAGCTGGTCCAGCTGAGACTGCTACAGCTCCACCAACGGGCATGCTGGCAAGTTTGCCATTACCCTGAGCAATGACATCCTCTATATTTTTGGATGTTGTGGGGAAGACACCTCCTCCACAATGTCACTCCTCTGGTAATTCCTCCACCCCCAGAGCCAATGCGAGGCATAATCAGACTAAACAATTGCTTAGGCCCCAAACGGCTCAGGGGGCCTCTTTTAATTGTCAGCATGTGTTCTTCCCTCACTTGAGATGCCATTAGCATTTCATGACTGTGAATCTTAACAAGGTTAGAGAGCTGTGGCCAGTCTCTGTATGCACTGAGTCTATTCATTTGATTTTGACAGTCTCATCTCTAATCCGAACAGCTTCCAACATTTTTTCTTGGTGCTGAAGACAAAGCAAAGCTTATGGCTTTGTAATTACCCTCTTCCCTTTAATGTGTGTGCATGTGTATATTTAGTGCTCTTGAAAGGTGTCTAAGTGATAATCTTGGAAACTGAAATCCTCTATTTAACCATAGAGGAGACTTAACATTGTCAGTGCAACATGCAAGTTGCATCATGGGACAGTGCTTCTCAACCTTCACCTAAAAGGATCATGCGCCAAGCATAAGATTAAGGAGACTTTTTTTCAAATCCAAAATCCAGGACACTTTCATGGCAATATTTTCACAGGTACAAAATACTCAAGTGATCTGCATTCTGCATCTTTCCTTTGATTTGTTTCACCTGGTAGAAAGAGCTCCAACTGGAGCCATGGAATAGATCAAGGCAAGGTTGATTTCTTGCTCTGCGCTCCTTTTTCCTACCTCCGTCCTTCACTTCTATACTGTCTCTGGTGACCATGAGAAGGAAAAAAAAGAGAGATACAGAAGGACTGCCAGGTGTTTATCCACCTTCCTCTCCAACTCCCTCCCCATCTTTTTTGAGGGTCCAGAGGAGGAGTTTTGCACTGGCTAGCCTGTGTCCTTGACTCATGTTACAATTTGCAATGTTGGTGCCTGACAAGCTTTGGCCTTGAACAACGGATGATTCAAAACACCTGCTCACTATGTAACAAGAGTGAAACAGCACACACAAAAGTTTCTATAGTAGTGTAGCATTGTGTAGTTATAAATATCCAAACTTTTGGATAAATTTTATGAAAAACCAGGTCATCCCAAAAAGTTCTTGAGACCCCAAGACAGCACATAAAAAAAATTGTACAATGGTCCTGAGAAAACTGAGACATAGGAGTACCTTTAAATAGTAATTAATTCTCCAGGCCCACTCAGATCTTGATCTCTCTGCTGACACTGTCATCAAAGGTAACAGCACTAATTTTGGTAGGGATTAGTTTTGGTCCCAGTCCCGTGGGAAATGATTACCAAACAGCCATAAGATTAAAATTTCCAGACAGTCTGAGTTGAGCTGGATGTAAACTGACCTATATGTAAAAAGCTCTCTCTTACCCCTATCCTCATCCATCCCGTTCATTAGCTATACTTTTCAACTTCATCTTTAGGGACAAAAAGATTTTACACTCCCCAAAATGTTTTGGGAAAAGTTGTTTAGGGTTAAGAAAAGCTTGTAATTCGTTGTCGTATTAATTTTGATTTATTGAATTTTCTGATGTAATATCAGATAAATGAGGGAACATGGTTAAGTGCCAGATGATACATTACTGGATTATTTGCTTTAATTTATCATCAATCATATGAGGCATAATTTTTTGTAACAAGTTTATTTTAGCATTATTCTGTTCCAAATTTCTGCACCAGCAAAACCCTTTTCTCCATGTAGGTTCCATCTGCTGTTTGAAAAAATGTTACAAGGTACCATGGCAACGCTTGCTATGCTATAACACATAGTGAAGAAATAGTTATGCCTCATGAGCCTGAAATGTAAGACATACAAACATGCACAAACTCTGTAAGAAAAAACACCCTGGGGCAGGATTACTTTTTTTTTCCCCAAAGTTTTTTTGTTTTAAATTAAAAAGACAATGTAGTGAAAAAATTAGCTTGCTTTAATAAAATGCAGTTTTGTGTTTTTAAAATGTATTAAATTGTGCAGTTTGAAATAAAATTAAAGAACTTGCAGTGGCTTGAACTTACAGTTTTGATGGCTAGGCTTTACAGCTCAGTGCTCATCAACCAGTTCACAACTCCCCAGGTTATTTAAAGGCAAATCCAGTCCTGTTCTTCACAAAATGCCCCTTAGCAGTGGCAGCGTGTGGCAATGAAGAGGAGGAAACAAAACCTAGTCGGGCCAGATGACATTAGAGGATCTACTTGGATGGAAGCAGGCAAAAGCATGAAAGGTCCCACAGTGTCTATCTCAGCCAAGTGGAACCACTGGAGGAAGGATTCCTCCTCCTGGCCAAGCTATTCAACCTCAAGCTAGAAGTTGGACTTTGCATTTACCCCTTGCAACGTTGTAGAGCAAATGTCAGTAGTTCATTAATATGAGAAATGCTATTCTAAACAGTTTCTTCTTCGAAGAAATGTAATGTGCTTTTCACTGCTAAAAATACAAATGTTTTATATAGAATGCCACTCCTGCATTTGTGAGTTCAATAGGATTGTGCCTTATTGTTTATTTTTACTGTCTTTGATATCTGTGACAACAGATAGACAAGCCTACAAAAGAAAAGAAAGTTCATACATGAAATGGAAAGCATTTTATCTGCCAAGACCTGAATTCAGGGCTCAGAGTTTCTCCTACAATAACTGGTGATATCTCTAATACAGAGAATGGAACAGGTTAGTAAAGGAGGAAATAACTGCCAAATATTTGGTTTTTAAAATTTTTTTGGTAACACTGGGGTAGAAATCTGTGAACTAATATATTTGCATGTGCACCATCTGTGGTAACAATTAGTTTATATAGTACCCTGAAAATAACCCAAATACCTCAAAATCTTGTTTATGTCGTCATCCCAGACAAATTTGACAGCGTAATGTCCAATTTGTATTTCTCAAGACAAGCTCAGTGTCTTCTATGTATGTTTTTTTAAATCTCAAGCTGCAATTTTTACAACTTACAGCTATAAACCAATGGCAGTTATCACATTTACCCCCAATTCTTTCCAAAGAGAGAGTTTAATTTTAATGTCATGTCTTAAAGCTATTAAAAGAGTGATATATAAGATGTTTGATGAGAACAAAAAAAAAATTATTTATTTATTTAAGTTGCAAGACCAAATGGTCCAGTGGTTTATTGAACAAATTTGTCAACCATGTTCTCAATAATGCTGTAATTCAGATTTAGCCCAACCTCATCTCTTATTTACACCACATGCAAAAAACCCCCCAAAAACGTATAAAGTCCTGCTCCACACCATCAGATGAGTAACTGACAGTGGCAATACCCCACTGAATCCAACATTTCAGAATAAATACAAACAGAATGGTTCAGGTCCTAGTTACCTTCATGGAGTACCAAACAGAGTATCCCCGTAATCTTTTACTATTTCCTTTAATGTTGGAATCCCTAGCTCTAGCAATAAACAGTAACATTATTTGCAACAACAAATTAGGGGGCAAAATTCATAAGGTGTGGTCAATGCTGTATTACTGATCCTCTCTTCCATTAAACATGTGGTCCAAAATGAGACAATGTAAAGTATGCACATGAATCTGCATATTCACAGTATAAGACAAGGAAGGTATTACACTTGATAAATATGGGTTAAATTTATACATAGCAAAATTCTCTATACATGTCAGCCTGCAGCCTCACATTTTATATCTGAAGAGATCAGAACACGAAGTGGTGTATGCCTCCTTTGGCTATCTAAGCCCTGGTCTACACTACGAGTTTAAGTTGAATTTAGCACCATTACATCGATTTAAGCCTGCACCCGTCCACACGACAAAGCAGTTTTTTTCCAGCTTAAAGGGCTCTTAAAATCAATTCCTGTACTCCTCCCCTGATGAGGGAATTAACGCTGAAATCGACCTTGCCGGGTCAAATTTGGAGTAGGGTGGGGGAGTGTGGTCGCAATTCGACGGTATTGGCCTCCGGGAGCTATCCCAGAGTGCTCCACTGTGACCGCTCTGGACAGCGCTCTCAACTCAGATGCACTGGCCAGGTAGACAGGAAAAGGCCCATGAACTTTTGAATCTCATTTCCTGTTTGGCCAGAGTGGCAATCTGCAAGTGAGTGCAGATCTCATCAGCAGAGGTGACCATGATGGAGTCCCAGAATCGCAAAAGAGCTCCAGCATTGACCAAATGGAAGGTATGGGATCTTATTGCTGTATGGGGAGACAAATCTGTGCTCTCAGATGCCATACAATGCCCAAACATTTGAAAAAAATCTCCAAGGGCATGAAGGACAGAGGCTATAACAGGGACCCACAGCAGTACTGTGTGAAACCTAAGGAGCTGAGGCAAGCCTACCAAAAAAACAGAGAAGCAAATAGCTACTCTGGCTCAGAGCCCCAGACATGCTGCTTCTATGATGAGCTGCATGCCATTCTAGGTGGTGCAGCCACCACTACCCCACCACTGTGCTTTGACTCTGTCAATGGAGTAGCATGCAACAGGGATGCGGGTTTTGGGGACGAGGAAGATGAGGAGGAGGAGGAGGAGATTGAAGATAGCTCACAGCAAGCAAGTGGAGAAACCATTTCCCCCCCTCCCCCCAACAGCCAGGAACTGTTTCTCACCCTGAACCTGGAGTCAGTACCCCCCAAACCCACCCAAGGCTGCCTCCCGGACCTGCCAGGTGGAGAAGGGACCTCTGGTGAGTGTACCTTTGTAAATATTAGACATGGTTTAAAAGCAAGCGTGTTTAATGATTAATTTGCCCTGGCATTCATGGTCATTACAGCTACTGGAAAAGTCTGTTAACGTGTCTGGGGATAGAGCGGAAATCCTCCAGGGACATCTCTATAAAGCTCACCTGGATGTACCCCCAAAGCCTTTGCTTTTCTGGGGAGGGCAGCCTTATTCCATCCTCCATGGTAGGACACTTTACTATGCCAGGCCAGTAGCATGTAGTCTGGAATCATTGCATAACACAGCATATGGACCCGGTGTTTCCTGGGATTCAAACAACATCCATTCTTTATCTCTCTGTGTTATCCTCAGGAGAGTGATATCATTCACGGTCACCTGGTTGATTTTATTAAGGGGACATGCAGAGGTGCTCGTTCCTGCTGGGCTGTTGGCCTGTGGCTAAACAGAAATGTTCCCCACCGTTAGTCATGCGGTAGGGGGAAGGGGGAAGCGATCATCCAGAGAATTGTGGGGGGGAGGGTTGGATTTGTGCTGCAAGTTAACCCAAAAACTGCAGCCCCTCCTTTTAAATTGCCAACCCATTTTAAATGCCCCACCCAATGGCTACTTGGTATGGGAAATGAAGGCATTGCTGTGTGAAACCATTCCCATTATGAAGGTTAAAGAAGCCAAAAGACTGTCTTACCATGGCTACTTGCAAGCCAAATTCTGTTGCCTGGCCCTGCATGAGTGATCTCTCACACCAAACTGGCACACCCTCAATAAGAGGTAAAATGCAACCTTGTACCGAAAGCACATGTGCTATGTAAAGTTAACAGCAAGGTTTACAGTGAAAGAGTCTACCCATTATTCTCTAAAATGTGTCTTTTTAACTACCATTCTCCCTTTTTTCCCCCTCCACCAGCTGCAAATGTTGCAATGCTCACACTGTCTTCTCCTTCCAGAAGCTAGCGAAGATTAGAAGGTGGAAAAAAAAAAAAACACACTTGTGATGAAATGTTCTCTGAACTCATGCAGTCCTCCCACACTGAGAGCACAGCAGAATGCCTGGAGGCAAACAGCGTCAGAGTCCGGGAAAGCACAATATGAACGCGAGGACAGGTGGCAGGCTGAAGATTATCAGTGGCATCAGCTTGCTGACAGAAGGCAAGAGGCAATGGTGAGGCTACTGGAGGAACAAACGGATATGCTCCAGTGTATGGTTGAGGTTCAGGAAAGGCAGCATGAGCACAGACTGCTGCTACAGCCCCTGCATAACCAACCGCTCTCCTCCCCAAGTTCCAGAACCTCCTCCCCCAGACACCCAAGAATGTGATGGGGGGGCTTCCAGGCACCCAACCAACTGCCCAAGCAACAGAAGGACTGCCCGAACAACAGAAAGCTGGCATTCAATAAGTTTTAAAGTGAAGCGTGGCCTTGTCCTTCCCTCCCCCATGTCCGACCTCTCAAGGTCGGCTAAAAGAGCACCCAGGAGACGATGAGGACGACGACCACTACCAGTCGTAATGCACTGTCTGCTGCCAAAAGGCAATGAGTTGCTGCTGTGTAGCAATGCAGTAGCACATCTGCCAGCACCCAGGAAATGTACTGTGACTATGAGCTGAGCGGGCTTCATGCTTGCCGTGGTATGGCGGCTACACGGGTAACCCAGGAAAAAAGGCTCAAAACGGCTGTCTGCCGTTACTTTCAAGGCAGAGGGGGCTGACAACATGTATCTGAACCAGTTGCAACAATGTTTTTGACCCATCAGGCATTGGGATCTCAACCCAGAATTTCAATCGGCAGCGGGATAGCTACCATAGTGCACAGCTCCGAAAGCTGATGCTAGCCTCGGTACAGTGGACGCACTCCGCTGAGTTAATGGTCTTAAGATTTTTATAAATTTGACCTAATTTCGTAGTGTAGACATAGAGCAGGCTTAAGATCTGCTGTGTTATTCCATATTTTGGCTTTCTGGTGCAAGGACTACTCACAAGAGTAAGGGCTACAAGATCTGGCCTCATTTTCCTGAAAGTAGCCCTAAGGAACTTTAGTTATATGGCTGGTTAAGAGTCATAACACAAGATGTATTGCAGGAAGTTAGGATGGGGGAGAAGGGGAAATCAAGTCATTCATCGAAGTACTGGTTTAATCTGGCAATGCTTGCCTCTGACTTTTCAGACACTGCTGCTATTTCATGAGTAGGTAAATTTGCCTCCCTCTTGTAGTGTAGCATATTTTACTGTAGAAAAGATGAGGGACCAGGGGAAGAGATGTACTACAGAGAATTCAATATGCCAGAAGTTTTAGTTTGGGATGTTCTAGTACAGCAAGATGCTTCCCCCTCATGAACTCCTGCCACTAAAGAAGTGAACGTAGATAAAAAATATTAGTACTCCAAAAGTGGAATAAGATATGGCAAAACTAGGCAGATCTCTGGGAATTACCCTAAAATAGTAAGTTTGCAGAATTGTACTGTTCATCCAAATCCCATTGAAGTTGAGCAGTCTTTCCATTTACTTCAGGGGACTTTGGAACAAGCCCATAAGCTTGAGATAACTGTAGGACTAGAACAGAAAGAAAGAAAAAAAGAAAGACTAAACACACCAAAAAACAACAAAAATGAAAATTTAAAAAATCCTACATTTTTCAACACATCTGCAAGTTGCAAAACCAGGGCTCAACTCAGTATCCACGACAATTTCACTAATATGTTGCTAAAAACAAGACAAAGGCATTAAGTTTTAATACCTATATAGCTAGCTGAATCAGTTTGTCTGAATGGTTGCTGAACTATGCATTGCTTAATTTTTATTAAATTCAGACTATTCTTGCACAGAGGTTTACTATATACCCTGAAAGTATGTAGATGTTCTCCATTAGAAGAGCACCATCAAGTAAGACTTCAACCAGATGTCTATACAGAATGACTCAAAAAGAGGGTGTGTATGGGGGGAAAGACACTGTAGAAATGTAGATCTGGAAGGGACCTTGAGAGGTCATCTAGTCCAGGGATTGTGAACGTTTTCTTTCTGAACCCACCACTCCTTCCCAAACATGTTATAAAAACTCCACGGCCCACAATAACTGGTTTTCTGCATATAAAAGCCTGGGCTGGCATTGGGGGTAGCAAGCAAGGCAACTGCCTGGGGTCCCCATGTCATGGGGCCCCTACAAAGCTACATTGCTTAGGCTTTGGCTTCAGCAATGCACGGTGGGGCTCAGGGACCCAGACTTCAGCCCCATGCACTGGGACTTCAGCTTTCCGCTCTGGGCCTCAGCGAGTCTAATGCTAGCCTTGCTTGGTGGCCCCCCCTGAGGGACCCAGACACCTGGTTGAGAACCACTGATCTAGTCCACTCTCCTATGCTCAGCAGAACCAAGTACACCAAGATCATCCCTGACAGGTGTTTGTCAAACCTGTTTTTAAGAACTTCCAATGATGGGAATTACACAGCCTTCCTGAAAAGAGAAGTTGCGTATCTTAGGTCGACCCTCCCACTAGTGTAGACCTGGGCCTGTTCCAGTATTTATCTATCCTTATAGTTACAATGTTTTTCCTAACACCTCACCTAAATCTCCCTTGTTGCAGATTAAGTGGATTACTTCTTTTCCTATCATCAGGCCATGGAGAACAATTGATCACCATTTTCTTACAACAGCTCTTAACATATCCGAAGACTTATGTCCCTCCTCAGTCTTCTTTTCTTAAGAAAAAATGTCCATTTTTTTTAACCTTTCCTCATAGGTCACGTTTTCTAAACCTTTTATCATTTTTGTTGCTGTCCTCTGGACTCTCACCAGCTTGTCCACATTTTTCTTAAAGTGTGGAAACCAGAACTGGAGATAATACTCCAGCTGAGACCTCACTGCTGCTGAGTACAGTGGGACAATTAATTCATGTGTCCAACATATGACACTCCTGTTAATACACCCCAGAATTATATTAGCCGTTTGCAACTGCATCACATTGTTGACCTATATTCAGTTTGTGATCTATTATAACCTGAGCCTTTCCAGTAGTACTACCAGCTAGTCAATTATTTGAAATTTTTCTTCCTAAGTGAAGTACTTTACACTTGTCTTTACTGAATTTCATCTTATTTCAGACCAATTATCCAAATTGTCATGGGGATTTTGAATTCTAATCCAGTCCTTCAAAGGGTGTGCAACACTCCCCAGCTTGGTGTCATCCACAAATTTTATAAGCATACTTTCTATTCCGTTATCCAAGTAATTAATACAAATATTTACAAGTACCAGACCCATGACTGACCACTGTATATGCCCTCTCAGTTTGACAGCAAGCCATTGATAACTAATCTTTGTTTAGACTCTTTCAACCAGTTTTGTACCCACCCTTAGTCATTTAATCTAGACCACATTTACCTTGTTTGCTTGTGAGTCTGTTATGTGGGACTGTGTCAAATCCTTACTAAAAACATCAAGATACATCACATCTATTACTTCATCCCTGCCCACTAAGCCAGTAACCTTATCAAAGAGGGAAATTAGGTTGGTTTGGCATTTTTGTTGACACATCCATGTTAGCTATTTCTTACTTATATCCCTGTTATCCTGAAGGTACTTACAAAATTGATCGTTCAGTACCTGGAAAGATACTGGAAGAAATTATTGAAGTTTGGCAGATTGGTCTATAATTCCTCAGGTCCTCTTTGTTTGCCTTTTTAAAGATATGTACTATTGCTGCCCTTCTTCAGTCCTCTGAGGCCTCACCCATCCTCGATGAGTTCTAAAAGATCATTGCTAATGGTTCCAAGACATAAATTCAAGGTTCTGTGTTTCTCCTACAAAAGATGACAGCTCTAGCAACTGAGACAAGGCAGGGAGCCATAAGGGACCTAACAAGTTGAGAAATATGGGAAAGACAAAAAAAAGATTTAACATGAAAAATGCAAGATACAACATTGGGAGAAAAAGATTTCAAACGGATCTTCAATGCAAGGGAGGCACCTGGAAATGAGCAATACTCAAAATTATCTCATGGTCATAGTGAATAGTAAATTAAGCAAGTTTCCATCAGATATGGCAGCAAAATTGTCAGTACAGTTATGCAGTATTATACGTATACAGGCATTGCCACAAAGAACAGAATAAATGATCCCTTATTGTACAGCTCTGATGCAACCACACCTGGAACATTGTATTCAGTTACAGAACAAGTTATTACCAGAAATAGATTGATACACTGTAGGGAGCTCAAAGACTAAAAATAACAAGGAGTACTTATTAAAAACACTAAATATGTATACTTTGGTTAAATGATCTAAATGGGAGACAATCAATACCAGAAGGGTATAAATACCAAGGTCAGACAGGAATTTAGGCTTGTATAGTAAAAAGAACAACACGAAATAATGGAATTAAATTAGGAAAAGCAAGATTGAGTGGGTTTCCAATTACTTTTCCTTCAAAAACAAAATTCCTTTAGAACTTCAACAAGAGCAAGATTGGGTACAGAAATACTAGGAAAAACTGACAGTGAGATATGATGTATTAGTTCTCAACTCCATGCTCAGACTATTATTTCATCAATGGCCCAGTTTGCTAATAGCTGACTCATCTTTGAGCCCAAGCTGACTTTAGCACCATGCTCAGAATGGGGTTGTCAGAAGACATCCCTTCCTGGAGCACCCTGCTGCAGCTCGCCAGGGTACAACAGGCATGTATGACTCAGTTGCTCTCTTTCAGAGCCCCTAGAAGTAATCCAAATAGTCTAAGTAGTCCTGTACGTCAAGTAGAGCCCCTCATCATGCCCCAGCTCTGCAGTACTGCCTCCTTCTCATCCTTCAACTCACCAGCTCCGAGAGCTAGCAGATATCTCTGCTATTCTCAGCCTTCAGTTCTCACTTGCCTTCTCTGCCCTTGGTTCTTTGGCTCAGAAGGATCAGCAGGCTAGCCCCTTCTCTAGCTTCCTGATAATTCCTTCCTTTCAGAGGAAGGATAGCAGAGGAAGGGAGTCTCCTGACTCTCAGGCAGCTCCCTTTTCTTGATGATTTTCACAGACTTCTGACTCAACTAATCTTCCCCTTCACAGGTTATGTCTACACTAGGATTACTACAGTGGCACAGCTGTGCCAATTTAGTGTGAACACTTACTACAGTGATGGAGGGAGTTCTTCTGTCACTGTAGAAATCCACCTCCTTGAGAGGTGTTAACTAGGTCAACAGAAGAATTCCTCCATCAATCCTGAGGCATCTACATCAGGGCTTAGGTCAGCTTAATTACACTGCACAGAGCATGATATTTTTCATGGGCCTGATCCATGTAATTAAGCCAACCTAATTTTATGGTCTAGTCCAGCCCTCAGGCTCTCCATGGTTCTTTGTAGCCCCAGGTGCAGTCCCACCCTCTTAATTCTCCAGACTGGCAGCACCTGTTCTGACACAGGGAAGCTGAATCTGCTTGATTTACAGGGGCCAGCAGCCATCCTGTGTTAAGAAGGAAGGGTGAGTCTGCCAGATTTGGGGGTAGTTTTTGGGCAGGAAAACACTGACATAATGATGCAGGGTTGCAAGAGAGAACAATTTGGTCCTTGGTGTTTATTCTATGCCATTTAGATCCTCCTACTTTTGGAAATATTCCTACACCATGAAGCTTAATCAAATAGCATATAGATTTTCAGATGAAAGAATAACATTATCCGTACCCACAGGTACCAAAAGTAGACATGCACAGAAATTATCTGCAAAAAATCCATTATCTTCCAATTTTCTCAAAATATTTAATACATTTTGATCTCTTGATATTACCAGAGCCAAAAACAAGGGGAAATACTAGCTTTTAAAGACCTTCTGGTCATTTAATATGTAATCAGTGAGCCCTCCAGTGGCTCTTTTAAACATTGCACATTATAATGCATATTATAATAGTGTGTAAAACAAAGAAACATTTGTGACACTGCACCACATAGTCTTCATAGTTGTATGATTATGATATAATTATGATGTATTTTGTACAAGATGTCTTGTTAGGTGTCTATGGAGAAACAAAGACTGAACTTGGAGAAGTGCTGGTCCCAAGCTAAAGGAATTTCTAGCCTGTGTATGGAAACTTGGTGGAGTGCTTGCATCATCAGCCAGAGTGAGAAATTGTTAATTCATATCAAATCTATCTAGTATGTTAGGCTTAGTTTGCAGTTTTGTTTATTTACTAGATGTGATGCTCTGTACCCTGGGGAACACCCTTTAACCCCATGTTTACCTTTTTTTAAGAGCAGGATTGGATGTTTGTGTCCTTAGAGGTTTGTGCATATGTTGTTTAATTAGCTTGTGGCAACAGCTAATTTCATTTGTTTTCTTTCTCAGTTCTTTCCCAGAGTGGGGGGTGAAAGGGCTTGAAGATATGCTACAGGAAGGAATTCCCAAGTGCACCTTCCTGTATTCCAAAAGAAGAGGGGGAGGTTGCACTTGGGTGGTTGCAGCATCTACCCATCCAAGGTCAGAGAGAAGCTGTAACCCTAGGAGTTTAATACAAGCTGGGAGTGGTCAGCATTAATTTTTAGAATCCTTGTGGGTCCCCACCTTCTGCATTCAAAGTGCCAGAGTGGGGAATCAGCCTTGACATGGTGGCACAGCGGTGGGATCATTTTGAACCTAAAGCACCTGGGGTTAGCACAGAAGAGCCCATAAGACATAAAGAGATAAACTTAATTGCATCTTCCTAGACGTTTCCTAGTCTACCTACATATCTGGGGGTTTCAAATGAGTAGTTTCTTCATATGATCTGATGATTTTCATATCTGGGCCACAGCTTTTTACAGCATTGCTGCTCTGTTCCTCCTCTCTGGGAGAGCAAACACACACAAAGGGAAAGGTTTTTTTCCCCCAATTTTAAAAAGTTCTAGCCTTCCCATTGGCTCTTTTGGTCAGGTGCTCACTTCCTTCCTTTTTACCTATGGGCTTTTTGACCCTTTACAGGAAAGCAAGTAGAGAACAGCTACTAACAAGGATTTTATAGTTAACTGGCTGGCTGGGTGTCCATAAAAGGGAGCTACCTCCCTCTTCATTTATCACAGTAATGTTATAGGTTGTAATTTCATGTATATAGTTATGAGGCTGTGTAGCAATGTGGTCACCCCACTCTGGCCCTGGAGAGGGCTATATCTGGGAAAAGGGAGGCTGATGGGGAAAGCAGCCACAGCTGTGGCCAGCTTAATCAGCTTAAGCCAGCTGGCCCTTATAAGAGGGTTGTGGGCCAGAAACTAAAACACACATTATCTCTGGAGATTTTGAAAGAGAAGGACCTGCCTGCCTGGGAGTGAAGAAGGGTAGCTGAGATGGGGCAGTGCTGGGGAAGGGTAGAGGGAGCTGGGGAGCTCTAGCCAGGAAAAACCCTAGGCTGTAGGCCTTGCCAAATGGGTCAAATAGTTACTGGGGCTGCAGAGGGGCAGCCCAGAGACAGGCAAAGGTAGCAGGTCCTAACCCCCTTGCTGATGATGAGTAGTTTATAGACTGCAATCAGCCCCAAGGCATGGGGGATAGAAGATGACTGGCAGTAGTCACTGAGGCAAGGTGGGGATAGGGGTTTGGGGGTTCCCCTGGGTGGGGAGACCCAGACTGTGGGTTACTGCTGGGGGCAGAACCCTGATGGAGAGGGGTACTGGGGTCTTGGAGGGACACGGGCCAGCAGCAGGTGAGACACTGTCCTGCAGAGGGTGCTCTGAGCTGGAAGAGCTAATTCCCAGGATGACCAGCAGGAGGCGCTATGCAAGTGAGTCATTGCACAGGCTGAATGTGTCCTCATAGCTTAGAACAAGCCCAGGCAAAACTCTCAAAGGGCAGAGGGACAGTTCACGCCTCATCAAGGCATGTATGGAACAAACCCAGCCTCGCAGGAACAAAGGACACTGGCCTAGGAAGCAACAAAAGATCTGTTGGACTCTTCAGCGAGTCATTCCCTTTCCCTTGGTCAGTTTGGGACTACAATGAGGTGATGCTCACCTGACTCGGAATAGGGAGGGGGCAAAGCCAAGAAGGAAGAAAGAACATGATAAAAGGGAGAGATGTTTGCCATCCTCTCTCTTCCACCTCTATCTACAGACACCACCATCAAGTGACTGAAGTGCTGACCAAAGGGGAGAGCTTGGCTGAAGGGCAACCAGACAGGCTGTAGTGAGAAGCATCTAAGTTTGTAAGGGCACTGAAAGTGTTAAGATCAGCTTAGAATGCATTTTGTTTTTATTTCATTTGACCAAATCTGACTTATAGTCACTTAAAATCTATTTTTGTAGTTAATAAATTAGTTTGTTCTCCCTGAAGCAGTGTGTTTGGTTTGAAGCATGTCAGAGACTCCCCTTGGGATAACAAGCCTGGTACGTATCAATTTCTTTGTGTAAATTGATGGACTCATATAAGCTTGCAGCATCCAGCAGGCATAACTGGACACTGCAAGATGGAGGTTCCTAGGGTTGTGTCTGGGACCGGAGATATTGGTTAGTCTTATTCAGTTGCATGATCCAAGCCACGGCTGGCCAAAAGTGCTCACTCATGTAGCTGGGAGCAGCTTATGAGCTAGAGCAGTGGCTCTCAAACTATTTTTTACTGGTTACCCCTTTCACATAGCAAGCCTCTAAGTGCAAACACCCTTAAAAAGTAAAAACACTTTTTAAATGTATTCAACAGCATTATAAATTCTGGAGGCAAAGCAGGGTTTGGGGTGGAGGCTGACAGCTCGTGACCCCTGCCCCTGCATGTAATAACCTCAGACCCCCCTGAGGAGTCCAGACCCCCAGTTTGAGAACCCCTGTCCTAGAGTCTGTGCATGAACAGCCCAGGAGGGAGGGGGGGGGGGGGGCAGTTCTCTCAGCAGAGCAGGGTAAGGCTGGCTCCCAGCTTTGAGAACTAGAGTGACCTAACAGATTACCAGGCCAGATAACACCAGGGGAACATAACACTAGGTAATCTGCTTTGTTCTGTTTGCTATCACTTATAATCACTTAATCTCTCTGTAGTTAATAAACTTGTTTTTTGATTTATCTAAATCAGTATACCTTTGAGTGAAGTGTCTAGGGGGAAATCTCAGCTTGGTTAACACAGGCTTGTTGCAAATCTTTCCCACATTGAGGGGAAGGCAAACTTTATTAATTCGTTTACATTGTACTGATCCCTGTGCAGTACAAGATGGTATAATGTTGGGTTTATACTTTAGCGGGGGGGGGGCGGGAGGCTGGGAAATTGGCTGTCTGTCTTTAAGTGGCTTAGGTAAGCATTCAGGTAACTCAGTTTGGGTGTATGGCACTACCTACTGTCATGGTGGGTCTTAACAGGGCCTATGTCTCCAACCAAGAAGTCTGGGCAGGGCCCAGCCCAGCTGGGTGATTAGCGGGGCACAGCGGTTCCCACAGCTCCCAGACTGCATCCCAAGGGTGACAACCCATCACAATATTAAATTGTTCTTGTAGAGAAGTGATTTGTTCTGCTTCTACTTAATTTTAATCAAATTCAGTGTCCTAGTAATCTTACACTACTCTGTTCATTACATGTTATAATAACCCAGATGCAAACTTGATGATACAGTTTCAGCTGAGGTGCCATCTGTTCCCTCATGTCCTGATCATTTTGAAAACAAATCAAATAACTCAAAACGTAATGAAACAAAATAAATGTTCAGAATTCTTTGTAAGTAATGCCTGCCCAGCTACAGTATTTGCTTTTGTGTCATTGTGTTTTTTCCCATCATTTTTTCCTCATCATGTTGTGTTGGACTCTCTCAGTGTGTTATCCATCTAATTTAACCTGATACTGCCAGGACTTAAATATGTGCTTGATTTACACAGAAGTACTTTCACTTAAATCAGTAGTAAGCATGTGTTTAAATCTTGGCAGGATCAGGGTCTTAGATTCCTTAGGGTAGGAAACTTGAGTGGGATTTACAAAGGGACTTAGGCATTGGACTGATAACCGTGACAATTCTTACCTTTTAGGCACTCAGAAAATCAAAAGAACAATAGCATGATTCACAAAGCTGAGCTGGGTATCTAGGCTCCCTATACAATGAATGAGGAGAGAGAGAGAGAAGCAGCCTAAAATCTGATCCACAAAAGCCAGCATGCTAGGCAAGGAGCCACATAAGCTAGCCTATGGGAGATGCAACAACAGGAGTGGGTCTTAAGCCCCTTCTGGAGCATCCTTCTCACAGAAATTGGTGCCTATCTTTTCTTAGCAATCCATGGGCAGGAAACAGATGCCTGAAATGAGGCAGTTTAGGTACCTGTTGCAGGAATGAGTTAGGTGCCTGACTGGCTCCACGCAAAGCAGGGAGGGAGGGAGCAGAAGAGGAGGTACTGCAGCTACTTACCTTAACTTTTAGCCCATTGGTAGTCCAGGGGTTAGGGCATCCACTTGGGAAGTGGGGAACCCAGGGTCCAGGCCCCCCCTACTCCAATCACTCTCTCATTATGTATCCACAGTGGAACAGCTTCAAATAGGGGAGACTGAGGAAGTCCCATATCAATATCCCATAGCTGAGTCAGTCATTAGCACACACTTCTGATCGGTGGGGCACTCCTGTTCAAATCCTGTCCACCTCAGGTAGAGAGTGGGAATTGAATGTGGGTCTCCCACACCCCAGTGAGTGTATTAACCACTGAGCTAAAAGTTATAAAGTGAGGACTGGCAGCACCACCTCCTCCTCCTCTGGCTGGATTCTGAATGGGATCTGATCTGGTAAGACTCCCGAGCATACTTACTGTATTGGGCTCTGTGTACAACTTAGACAGATGAATGCCTATATTCCCTCCCCAGTTTGTGAATGACTATGGGGTTTAGGCAGGGAGATAGGCATCCAGATGCCTACAGGGAGGCAGCAGTGCACCTGCTCAGAGGCTGAAACTTGGATGCCTAGGGAACTTTTACCTAGAAAGAGTAGGCAATGAGTGCATTTAGGCACCTACTGGATTTGGCAGTTGTTTTGTTGATTGCAGTGAAACCAAAACTGGGATTTAAGTATCTAAACCTGAGGCTTTGTGGATCTGAGCCCTTATCTTTACACTGCTATTGACATGGAAGGTAATGAATGAATAATTATTATTACATCAAAAACTATTGGTAACTTAAAAATAAAGCCATTGTCCCACTTTGAAGTGTTGTGATGCTGAACAGCCTATGAGGAAATTCTGTGCAGGATTGCACTTCCTCACACTCCATGTTCTTCTGCTTGATTCTCCAATTATTATACCTTGTAATTCTGTCTTTGTGATACCAGAGTCAGTTGCTATGGAAATAATCATCTCCTAAATTCAGTGTTATGATTTGGTTAAGCACAAGTATTCTTCAATAGTGACTTCTTTTGAAATCTATCTGTACCTTACTAAGGCTCCATTCACCCCTCTTCACAGGAAAACGTACAAGAGCGGATTAAATGGAAGGAAATCTCAGCAAAATTATCCTCACTGAGATGATTTGCCATGGAAAAAGTCTATGGGACCAGTCCCAAAATCCTGTGGATCTGCAGGGACCTGCCTGGATCCCAGTGAACAAACAGGAGGCACATATTGCAGAGGCCCTATACTTCTGCTGACTCTATACCCCAACCCTATGCCCAGCTCTGGTAGTATGGCTCCATTGGCACCATGCAACCAAGACTTTTCCAGCATCTGGCTGTCCTATGGACCCTCCTTCAAAGGGGAGAATGTTCAGAATTCTTTGTAAATAATGCCTGCCCAGTTACATTATTTGCTTTTGTGTCACTGTGTTTGTTTCCCATCATCTTCTCTCAGTATGTTGTGTTGGACTCTCTCATTGTGTTATCCATCTAATTCAGGGGTCCCCAATGCAGTGCCCGGGGGTGCCATGGAACCCGCTGGGGCATCTAAGTATGCCCACATACTGGCCAGTGGACAAGCATCCGCTGAAATGCTGACAAGTAGCATCAGCCAGAGGCATCGCCGCTGAAACACTGCCGAAAATCAGCGGCATTTCGGCGGTGACACCTCTGGATGACGCTACTTGTCGGCAGCATTTTGGCAGCGATGCCTATTGACGTTGCCGCTTGTCGGCAGAATTTCAGCAGATGCTCGTCCGTTGCCACAGTCCTCTGTGGCTCGTCGTCTGGCACTTGCCAGACGAAAAAGGTTGGAGACCACTGATCTAATTTAACCCAATACTGTCAAGACTTAAACGTGTGCTTAACTCTACACACAAGTACTTTCACTGAAAGTGCATCCTTTCCAGTCCTGCCTGGCCTACCCACTGCTCCCCAGCACACCAACTCTCCCCCCAGCTCCCCACTTACGGATTTCTAAATCCAGGGAGCACCCTTTTTAGTCTATGGGTTGCAGCAAGGACACTGACATGACAGCAGCTCATTCTGAATGCTCTGTGAGGTGTGATCTACACATGGAGGTTCCCATTGTGTGTGTGCATCATGGAGCTACAATTGAGCCTGACAATGCCACACTCTGGCACTAAAGATCTGTAAGTCTGGTCTAATTTACAGTTATACCCATATTTTTGCTCCTTTTCTTCAGCCTGACTCTCAAGCTCACAGAAGTAGCAGTTCAACTGTTGTTTACATATCCAGGTTGGATTCTGCTCTCAGATAGATACTGCCATAAGCATAAATCCCAATTCTGAACCTTAGCGTCCAAAATGTGGGTGCTTGTATGAAACCTCCAAGCTTAATTACCAGGTTGGATCTGATCGCGCTGCCACCAGCCAAAAATTCCCGTGTTTGGCTCACTCTGGTCTCCCCAAAACCTTCCCTGGGGGACCCCAAGATTGGGATGACCTTATAGAATACTTAACAGACTACCGTTTGGAGTTCTGCGATAGGCATGTGAGCTTCGTGGAGTCGAAACTAACCGCCCTTTCTGGGGTCACCGGAGAGCATCAGCCAAAAAGATCCGCAACAATTGCTTTGCAACCTAATGATGTTAATAATTGGAGATATTACCAATTCCTAGACTGATAGGCGGCCTTGAAAAAGATCATGAGTCCAGCCCCTGCCTTCACTAAACAGACCAATTTTGCCCAGCATCCCAAAGTGGCCCCCCAAAGATTGAACTCACAACCCTTTTTTTTAGTTTAGCATTGCCCAAGCTCAAATCATGAGCTATCGCTCCTCCCATTTGCTGCTTTCTCAGCACGCATCACCATCAGGACCCATAGACAGCTTGTTCATCCTTCAGCTTTAAAGTTTTGTGAAAAAATTTAAGGGGATTTTCTTTTTATTAAATCAGTTCCCTCCATGCTGGAAATTAATGTATTTGTTATTTACCAGCCGCTGGGTACATCCATTTGCAACCATTAGCTTGCTGCTTCGGTTATCCAGTTGTCTGAGACTGAATTCCTGTTGGCATCCACTGACACTCAGGTCTGTCATGCCAGGACCACGGTATATGACTATGCTCACCAGGGATAAAGTTACCACATTAGCCTCACCCTACATCTCTACTCAAGGTAATCACTTAATTTTCATTTAAGTAATCCACTAATTAAGTATCCCCAAGCCTCATTTCATCCAAGGGCAAGTACTGGTGTTTCAGATTTGGATATGGAACGGAGAAGAGGCGAGGGGGGGATTAGAAAGTAGTTATAATAGAATAGAGGCCGCCACACAATTTCCCTTCTCCTCCTCTCCTTTTTCCCAGACCTACCTCCCAGTCACTTTTTTTCCTTTTGAAGACCAGTACATTAATCCTGGCACCATGAGTGTTGGTAGGGATTTCTATCCCTATAGAATCTCACCATTAGAGAAAGAAACAAAAGAAAACAAAAAATAAAATAATAAATAAAAAAAATAAAAAAAAAAAAAAATAAAAAAAAAAAAAAAAAACCAAACACAAAGAAATATAATAAAAAATAAATAACAAAAGAAAACATAAATATGAAAGAACAAAAAAAAAAAAAAACAAAGGAATCAAAAAAAAAGAAAAAATGAGAAAAAAAAAATGTAAATCCTGATTTTCGTTTCCACAGCAGCGAGGTCTTTTTTTTAAAACGGAGAAAAGAAAAGGGAAAAGGAGAACGGAAAACACAAAAAGGGGAAAGGAAAGGTCTATATTAAAAAAGGAAAACAAAAAAAAAAGGAAAGACATAAATCTATCATATGGGGTATTCTCTGTCATCAAGGATATATACTAGGGGTCAATTGTTAAAAGAAAAAATTGAATAAAATAAACGCCTTATTCAAAAAGAGATAATTTAAACACATCCCAGCAATACACACAGGCTAAATACACAAAAAACATTAACAGACCTATTGTTTTTCTACCTTTGTATTCACAACTTGGAAACTGAAGATTAGAAGCTTGAAGATAGAAAGATCCCTCTCATAGCCGAGAGACAGACCAGAGACACAGACAAAGGGACACACACCCAAACATTCCCTCCCTGAGCTTTTAAAAATCTTGTTTCCTGATTGGTCCTCTGGTCAGGTGTTGGGTTCCCTTTGTTAACCCTTTACAGGTAAAAGAAACATTAACCCTTAGCTATCTGTTTATGACAGATACGCACCCCTATTGAACCAAATTCTGTCCTAGTCTCAAATGGCTGCCACTCCAACTGATCTGAATTTCGATCAGGGGTTTCCACCAATGTAACATTCTTCAGTGAGAGTATGTCTACATTTTTTAGGTAGAATTTGACACAAGTGACTAGAAGTAAAAAACTGAAAAATTACAATATAGCTCAACATACAACTTCTTTACTGAAAGAAAGATGGCTGACTGGTCATGATACTAGTCTAGGACTTGGGAAATGCGATTCAATTCACTGCTCTATCACAGCCTTCCTGTGTGATCCTGGGCAAGTCATTTAGTCTTTCTGTGACTCAGTTCCCAATTTTTAAAATGGGGATAACAGTATTTCCCTATCTCCCAGGGTTGCTGTGAGGATAAATATTTTAAAGACTATAGTGTGCTCAGATAGTAGGGGCCATAGACATACCTTAGATAGAAAGTCACTAAGGTAAAGAACTTAAATCCATTCAGGACATACCGTGTTTTGATTCTACAGAAATCAGAGATTAAAGATGAAATGAAAATCAAAAAACCCAAGTTTTCCAAACTTAAGTGCTTGAACTAAACCATAAATCCATCTTTAAGTATCTAAATAAGATGGTCTAATTTTCAGAGGCTCCAGTCCTGCAACAGGCACATAATTAACTTTATGCATGTGAGTAGTCTCACTTAAATTTTCAAAATCAGGGCTTCAGCAGGGGGTTTGCTTTTTATTGTAAGGTGTCTTGCAAAACCTGTGGTGCTACATAATTTACAAACAACAACAAATGATCGTGTGTCATCAACACATAAGTGTGATTCACACTCACATTCTTCCCAAACTATCAACTGCTTCTGTGATTGTTACTTATTAAGGCAAGGACTAAAGGGTTTTTTGGCAGTAATCTGACTGTTCCACTCAGCCAGGAAAATATTCTGTGCCAATTTCTAATAAGAACATGTTTGAAAATAGAACTACACTAAAAGTACATCTAACTTTAAATTCCTCAAATATTTTGCAGAATTGAAAAAGAAAAGGCTGCAGAGAAACCTAATCAGAAATCATTATGTAGCCCACAGATGGGAAGCTTTTCACCTTCCCCTTTTGTTTTATTTTCATGTGCTCTGGCACAAATCCTGGGTCCTGTGCATGTAACAGTAAGGCACATATAAGCCCCTTGCCACCATGTATACTGGTTTACAATAGCCCAACAAACTTAGTGGATCATCTTCTTGTCATGTCCTCATACTGCTTCCCACCACACCTGTGCACATCCAGTTGCTTGATCATTGAACTCTGCCAGGTCATTGGAAGAGCATTTGTGCTCAAGCAGCTTGCATCACAAAAGATGCTTCATATTTTGAGTTTCTGCTATATTCATCGGTATTGGAATCATCATGTCTCTAGACCAGCCAACTCCAATGCAGATGGAGCTGATCTGTATCAGGAGATAGGTGCTCAACTGGTGGTAGCTGGAGCAGACAGGCTACCAGGGTCATTCTCTACTCCTGTTTGTTATAACTGAACCCTTGGCTGTTTTGGTGATAATGTTAAGGGGTTTAACGTGGCAAGAAAACTTTGTTGTGAGTTCATTTGACTCAGAGTCAGTGCTATATCATTACATCTGAGGGAATTCTGTGATACTATTCACTCATAATTAATGAGCTGTGCATATTTTTAATTTTTTATGCAGAAAAAAAGCTTCTGGTGAAATGTTGCTGCTGTTCTGCCTTTTGCCCACCAGAGGCCACTGTGGCTATAGAACACAGAAGATCCCAGCCAGCTAGGGAAGAGAAAGATCCTGCAGAGCCTTCTTCGCAGTGGGCCAGGTCAGGAGACAGAAGCTATGGGGAGGCAGACAGCATAGGGTGCTGGGGGAGGTCAGACAGGAGCTCATAAGGGCTAGTGGGGAGGACAGATCGGTGCAGGGGCTGAATGGGAGTGGAAGCACAGGGCCACAGTGGGGAGGGAGGTGCAGGGCCACATGGTGATGCGGGAGGGGGTACAGAGCTACAAAGGGTCAGGGAATGGCTGGGTGGGGGCACAGGGAAACATGAGGACAGGGGGAGGGACACATAGGGACAGGGGAGTGACTGGGTGGGGGCACAGAGCCACATAAAGATGGGGGAGGGTTTCCAGAGCCATAAAGGGACAGGGGGAGTTGGTGAAGGGCTACATGGGGATGGAGGGGAATAGGTGTCTGCGTGGGGGTAGAGGGACACATGGAGATGGGACAGATGTGCCTGACTGAATGGGAGAGGTTAGGGGTCAGCCAGGGTCTGCATGGGGGAAGCTACCTAAAAATCCCTCTCCACCTCCTGCCTCCCCCCGCCCCCCCCAAAAAACTTGTTCCATACTTTTCCCACCCATACCCAGCAACCCTCCAAGTTCATACCCAGGCTCCTTCCCAGCAATTTACTTCCCTCTCCTTCAGCTCCTCCATTTCCCGACTCCCCCAAGCCTTTGCACTGCTTCTGAAGGGTGTGGAAATATGATTCTGTATTTTAGTTTAAATGAATTATTACTCAGAGTTCTGTATTAATATGCCTAGTAAGGAATCTATTTGTTAAAAAACATTTCCTGAATCTTTTTTGTTGTCTGTATTGCTACAGACATACTCGCTGACAGGTATTTTGAAATAAACGATCAAAAATAACAAACTAGTGTGATTATACTGTGTTATATTTTGACAAAATATGCAGAATTTTGCAGAATTTTAAAATATTTTGTACAGAATTTTAAAGTTTTGGTGCAGAATTCCCACAGGAATATACTTTCTTTTTCCTCAAGAAGAGAAGAAAAATGGCTTCACACTTTAGATTTTGAGCTGAGGGTTTGAATAGAGAATTCAACTAAATCATAATGGACAAAAACAGAAGTGCACTTTTTCCAAATTATTGACAATATAGAGGTAAACATCAAATTTGTTGTTTAGAAAAATATTTTAAAGCTAAAAGTAATAACATAAATACATAATAATTTGCATTTATACAATTATTTGATTGTTAGTGCATAGATGTGTATTATCAGCTGAATTTTGCAAATGGGGGTACAAGTGGTTATAGGAGTCAGTAACAGAGACTAAGAATATATCCTAGATGTCCTGACAATTCTGCCTTCCCAAGTACACAGACATGTTCCAGTAATCTTATATTATTTGTTCAATCAACTGGTGTACCAAAGATGGGTTAGCACTAGGGTCTTCTGGAGTTAGTCACTTGGTTTAAACAATGTAAATGTAACCTGAAGAAGAGGTTGTGTAAGCTTAAAATCTAGGGTTTTTTTACCAACAGAAATTGGTCCACCTTTGTCCCTCTACATGTAAACAGACACATATGCAGTTTTTCAGCTACCTAGAATTTTCTGTTACATTTCTACTCTGTGAAGACAGATGTATCCCAAAGCGTTGCCAGACCTCTTACAGATATCCTGCCCAACAAAAGCTAGAAAACCAGCCCCAATACAGTATGCATTAATTAGTCTCTTAGTCATTAACTAGGATACCCAGTAACCAAACTAAGAGAAAACAAGTACTGTGGTTACCTGCTGGTGAAGTCAGTCTGTCCTTATTTGTGCCTTCGTGACTCTTATTGGCTGCTGGAGCTGTGACTCTGGCACATAGCACTTAAATAGTTTTGTCATGCCAATGAAACACTTTGAATTGACTCTCTCTCATTAGCCTAAGAACATTCCTAACTAAACATCTCAAAAAGCTAGAGCAGGGGTAGTCAATAGCTGGAACGTGGGCCAAATCCAGACTGCCAGATGCTTTTGAACGGACCCCAAAATCTTTTAATTTACTTACTATCATTATCGTTGGGTTTTTTTATTATTATTTTCTCTGTAGGCTGGACCTTCACTATACCTTTGACAAAGAAATTTTGACCTTGACAAAAAATAATTTACTACCCCTGAGCTAGAGTAAGAGCATCCACACAGGGGGATACATTAGTGTAACTATAGATTTATAATTACACTGGTATAGTTTGGTTGTAAATTTCCACATGTAAATAACCTGAAGACTCAATACAGATAAAACAAAGGCACTGTTGGTAGGTTATAGGAAGTAGTTGGATGAACCGGCAAGTATTATAACACCATCTATCTGTCACTCAGGGCAGATCTATACTTACAACGCTTTGGTGGCACAACTACATCAGTGGAGCTGGTCTGCTATAGTGCTTCAGTGAAGACGCTACTATGCCAACAGGTGAGTTTTTCTTGTTGCCATAGTTAATTCACTTCCATGAGAGGCAGTAGCTATGTCAATGGGATTTTTCACACCTCTGAGCAACATAGTTATACTGATGTAAATTTAAAGCAGACCTGGCCTCAACTTTACAGTTTAGGGGTATGGTTAGATCTATGCCCACTTTAGTGAAGTCACTTTAGTTGGATAAGTAGAGAGTGACCATTTATTTTTCCAAAAAGAACAGGAGTACTTGTGGCACCTTAGAGACTAACAAACACGGCTGCTACTCTGAAACCTGTCATTTATTTTTGATAAGGAACTGGTAATTTATCTACCCACGACTTTATCACCTAAATATTAGACTGTTGTACGCTAAGACCATTCCAACCGAATAGATGCAGCATTTATCAGTTTGCCTACTGAGGCCAGGAGTGCAAAACGGTGGTGCTCTGGTATCTGCTATTGCTATCCATGATTTTTGGGGTGGAAATCATGGTTTTAGCATGAACCTTTTATCCCTAAATGGGTAATTGACAGAACTCCTCTCCTCTCATGCAATTCTGCTGCAGTTAGCAATAATGCTTAATCTGGAGTCTCCACTTTATAAATGGGAACAATTTTATGTGAAGACCCCTGGACTCTGGAATGTGGTTCCAGTCTAGTACACATTCTAACCAGTGCAAAACTACAGCCAAAACTTCATGGCAAAAACAAAGGCAGCAGCATGGCAAATTCTTTCAAGAAAGTCTCATTATTAAAAGGACACAGTTGTCTTGAAATATAGTCATTTTCAAAGACGAGTTAGTCATTACAGTCATTTTCAAAAGACACCCCTGCAGGTGTAATAATTTTTGTGATTTGACAATCACATTCTCCTGTTTTTTAAAATGTTTTTCTCTCCTCTATCTGCCTATTCTAGGTACATAATCTCCATCTACAGTGTCTGACACTTTGGTTTTTAATGCATTTATCCTCACAACAACCATGGATGCTAGGGAAGTATCATTATCTCAATTTTACAGATGGGGAACTGAGGTACAGAGAGATAGAGTATGACTATAACACATATTACTAGGAGGCACCAAGTGAAATTAATAGGCAGCAGGTTTAAAACAAACAAAAGGAAGTATTTCTTCACACAGTGCACAGTCAACCAGTGGAACTCTTTGCCAGAGGATGTTGTGAAGGCCAAGACTTATAACAGGGTTCAAAAAAGAACAAGATAAATGCATGGAGAATAGATTTATCAATGGCTAGATGGACCTTTGGTCTGACCCAGTATGGCCATTCTTATGTTCTTATGAGTATACAGCAAAAGCTGTGTACAGAGTGGCTTACCTGAGCTAGTCTGAATCCAACTAGCACAGTGCAGGCTTCAGGGGGAATAGTACAAGCCTGATACAGACCCTGGGTATGCACAGTGCTAGTCCATACTGTTCTACCTTTACTTATTGATAGGATGGAAAAAATGAAAGAAAGATACAGACATAAACACTATAAATTTACTATTTATTTTCCTGTTCTCAGTATCTATCACCTGTAGGTTCTGGAAATAACAAGGAATTGAGGTACATTGATACAAACAGTAGCAAGTGTATTGTAGGGATTGGTGTCATAAATAGATAGCTAAGGGTTAATGTTTCTTTTACCTGTAAAGGGTTAACAAAGGGAACCAAACACCTGACCAGAGGTCCAATCAGGAAACTGGATTTTTACATCCCACCGCTGCCACCATATCATAAGCATCTTTCCCAAATCTGGACCTTAGCCTCCAAAATGTGGGTGCCTAGCCTGAACCTCCAAGCTTAATTACCAGCTTGGATCTTATCTCGCTGCCACCAGACAGGAATTACAGCGCCTGCCTCGCTCTGGTCC